>NC_039487.1:6529359-6597328 GCF_003590095.1 Trichoplusia ni
AGTAATAGGGTTCCGTACATTTTACTGTTCTTTACGGAACTCTAAAAATAACGCAATGCTTTTAACAAGTGGAGTACATAACCTCAGAAATGACCCATAAACACTCAGTTGCGACATACTATTACATATTATATCTGTTATATAAGAAATTAGATTTATCTCAAGATATGAGAAAGGTTCTATTGAGAGCGGAACGAAATTAATTTAAAAAGTTTTAGATAACGATTAATTATTATTTTTAAGTAGCTTTTGCCTGCAGTTGTTATTTTCAAACGACTTTAAAAAGGAGCTATTTATAGATCGACTAGCGCATTGGTCTAGTGGTTAGTAGCCTTGACTGCTATACCGGAGGTCGCGGGATCGATTCTCACCCAAGACAAATATTTTGTGTGATGAGCACTATCATTTGTTCAGTGTTTGGGTGTATTTTAAAATAATATGTATAAGTATGTTTATCGGTTATCTAGTATTCAGGGTACAAGCTTCGCATAGTTATCACTAGATGGCGTTGTGTGGTAGTTGTGGAATATTGAATTACTATTGTAAATAGGGTATTATATAATAACTATTCTTTATAACAGTTAAACGCCTACAGTTACACAAAAACCTTATCTTAAACTAGCAAACTCACCGTTCTTAGTTAAAATGTTAATTAAATTACTGGAACGGTAAACGTTGTTATTTAACTAATTCAAATAAATGTTTAGTTAAGTTAGATAACAGTTTTGTGCTAATTAAATAACTAAGATGGTTTAAATTTAATTGTTATTTTCGTAATATTCGGCAGTCGGCAGACTTTGTGATGTATTAATAAGTCTTTGATCGTAAATTAAACATACTTTGTGAATACATAAAGTATTACATAAGTAAATATATTATTAATCTTAGGTGTATAAAATTTAATATCGTGAAATGTGTAGGTATTTTGTGTGGTTTTTCATTATTGAAATCTCATTGCTATTTCTGTTCATAAGTACCTACTTCTGTACCTATATAGGAAGAAATGAAAAGAAATTCATTTCTTTTCATTGGATTAGGCAAAAGCAGTGTTGTAATTCAAAACTAATAGATACTTAATATTAAAAAAAAAACCTAAACTATGTAACACTTCACTTTAATTTAAAAACAAATACGATATTTTCTTGTATAGTCCGAATAGGATAATTTCTAGGCTTTCCTTTAGTAAAACCTACTCCGATCATTTTATCAAGTCATCCAAACTCAGAACAAGCTTTCGTTGATCACACAAATGCTTAAACCCAAGACCCGTCGACCACTATCTATCTGCAATCACAGCACTCATAACATTTTAATAAAATGCTAATTCCCACAAAAACCTTATTTATTACATCTTCAAACAAATAACAAACAATAGTTTTAGCACACGACCCAGTCTCCAGTGGTGACAATGAATTAATATTATTTAACAGCTTACATAATCATTGTACATTTGACCTCTTGTTCTAACACTTTATTTATAGTTATTGGCATAATGAACTTTACAATAATTAAAATTAACATCTGCTTGTGACCTTCAAAAGAATTAGAGTCTTGGAGTTTAACATACCTCATTATCACTCCCCTGCCCTTATCCCAATTATTAATTAGGGTAGGGTAGTTTTACCCACCTACTATCATACGTGTGATAAAATTAAATACAGCACCTCTTGATTCTAATTCCGAAAGTACAAAGTAAATTATTTCTCTAAGTAGGTCTGCCTCTTTTATTTTGGCTAGGCGAGGGAATTTTCTGGAATACCGAAATCTTTGGTGAGTGTTTGGTGGTCAGTGTCAGACTCTTCCTGACTAAACCAGAACCAACATGCAACGCCATCCGCATTTAGTCGGCAATGCATAGCAATTCATCGCGCACAATTGGTACACCTGATACTCAATTTAAGGCACAAAGGGAATGCAATCTCAAATGAATGAAAAATACCTTATTTGACTAATCTTTTGGGGTCAAACATGGTCGAAAATCGTGCAGCTGTGTTGTGTTCTTTTCAATCGACTCCTTAAGTTACTTATATGTCATAAAAAATCAGCCTAGATATATCAACAATAAAAAAAACTACACCCAAAAATCTTTCCGAAACGAACCGAATAAATTGTGACCTTAATCAATAACTTTATGCAATTTTAATGCAAAATCAGTTTTGTATAAGTAAATACATAATGTATTATTGTAATTGGTTACAGTTTTAAATCAATTTAAACAGTTTCAAGGTGCAGTAATAGTTGATTGGGTTTTATTGCATAAATTATTCTGCCTACCCGCTGTCAATCTTAACTGGACTATAGTTTTACGCTTGACTAATTTTTATTAGATCTATTTGTTTCTTAAGATTAGAATCTTGATGTGTCCTTGAGTTTTAAAAGTGTGCTTTAAATGTGACATCGCTTTTTACGAACTAAATAAAGTACCTATGTATAAATCAGTTTTCAACGATTTATTCGATATTTACCTAGCGTTTGTCGAAAATTATCCCACGGGAACATTAATTCGGGATAAAGCTATCCTATGTGCTAATCTTGGTTATAAACTATCCGTGTACAAAGTTTCGTCTAAATCGGTTAAGCGGTTTTTGAGTGAAAGAGGAACAAACATCCATACGCTTATATACAAACTTTAGAATCTATACTAATATATAAAGCTGAAGAGTTTGTTTTGATTGTTTGTTTAAACGCGCTAATCTCAGAAACTACTGGTTCATTTAAAAAAAATCTTTTTGTAATGAATAGACCATTATTTTAGGCAGGTTTTAGGTCTTAGGTTTTACCATCACGCTGCGACTAATAAGAACGAAGATACAATGGAAAATGTGAAAAAAACAGGGCAGGTATAAATCACAACTAATATCTTCTAACCACGCGGACGAAGTCGCGGGCAACAGCTAGTTTATAATATAAGTAGTAATAATCTCCTAGATGTGTCTATGGTATATTTAAAAAGAAGAAATGTTGGGTAATATAGCTACGAGAAAAGTTAAATGAAGTTAGTAATTAGTTCATAATATTAGGCAGACAAGAAGTACAAATTTTATCACATATTTTGTTAGGAATGCAATTAATATCAGCTCACTCAAATATGTAATTTTTAATTACCTACTAGTCTAATTACAGTCGAAAAGCCCTATCAATGTCTATCAAGTATCCTATTTATTCAGCCGTACTTAGATGTAAATAATTATCGTACTTAATGAGCTGTTAAATGTCAAACCACATGGGTTGTTTTATAAATAACTTGATATTTGGCGGCAACATTCATTCAGGCTACTATGAAAGGTCAAGATCTTTGCAAGTTTTGCTGAATAAGTACTTATGTTTCTTCACAAGTCATAATTATGTAAGATGATTATTTGTTTTGTTTTTGATGGTGATTAAATGGTGTTGGGGACCAAATATGAAAATATATAATAATATAAGTAAATAAATAAAATAAATAATAAATAAATAAATGCGGACAACATCACATACAATTGTTCTGAACCCAAGGTAGTTGCTCAAGCACTTGTGTTATGGAATTCAGATACAACGAAGGTACCACAAACACCCAGACCCGAGGCAATGTAGAAATGTGAATTTTTACATTGACCCGACCGGGGATCGAACCCGGGACCTCAGAGCTAGCGACACCTTGAAACCGGTGCGTACGCCACTCGACCACGGAGGTCGTTCATAAGTATAATATAAAATTATCCCACGGGGATATAAATACGGTATAAAACTATTCCTGTCTTAATCCTGGCTATAACTCTCTGTGTACCAAGTTTTCGTCTCATTCCGTTCAGAGGTTTTTGGGTGAAAGAGGAATAAACATCCATACAAACTTTCGCGTCTATTATATTAGTAGGATAACATAATATAAGACTTAACGACTTTCACACAACGCCATCTAGTCTCAAACTAAGCAAAGCAAACAAAACATAACATGTGGTGATACATGGAATTGAAAGTAAAGTGACGTCACAAGATTTCAAGTTACTAAAACATATATTTTTATGTAAAAAAAATAAGATTTTTAAGAGACTTTTTTAAAGAGATGTTTTTTTGACAAAAAACCTAATTGTTATCACAGCCCTTTCTAATTCCAAAGACCTTAAATGAACCAAATAAATAGTTCAATGAAAAGTTACACAATTCGGAAACCGGAATGTGTCACTTAAAAAATAATAATTGTTAACACAACCTTGACGCAAGTAAATATTTATCTTTCGCAACATTCGAGAAAAATCGAAAAATCTCCAAAAAACAATGTGACCTTAGTAATTTGGGATAACTCTGTTCAAGTAATAAATATTATAATAAATAGTTTATTGATTTTATTTGACATTGTCAATGTCACGGTTTTGCAGGTATACAATTTTCAATTTAGATCTGGATGGTGTGCAGTAGAGGAGGCCTATGTCCAGCAGTCGACGGGACATAGGCGTGTAGTGGACAATATGGGGCTGATGAATTTAAGAATATAAGCATTTAAAAGTCATAATCTGTCTATGTTTAGAATTAAACATACACTTTACTAATCAAAATTCTAGAAGTCTCGTTATGTTGCCTAGGGAAGAAGTGTTAGTAACGACTTATTGGGAATATTGCTTTCAGATTTTTTATATAAATGTATGAAGCTAAAAAAACACGTTTTTTTCGGGTACTTTAATTGCAAAGCTTACTTAAAATTTGAGTGTTCGTAAGTTTCATAATTACGTACGTCGATTTATTTCATGTTATATCAAAACGGTTAACCGTTTATCACAGATATGAAGTCGTGATAAGGAATCGGATGTAAAGACGTTAAGCAATTTTGCTGAAAATTAACGAACTACAACATGTTTAAAAACATATACAATATAAACAAATTAACAGTTTCTCAAGAACAAAACTCTAACGAAATTCGCTGCAACACATTTCTGCTCCACTAAAAAGGATTCTTGCTACATATACACAATAAAAGACTTGCAAACAAGTATTAGTCATCAGATTAACAAATATGTCGAAACTAGTTTCCTTAATAAAATCTATAAGTATAATAAAACTAGCTGTTGCACGCGGGTCCGCCTGGTACAAGCCCAAAGAATCCAATATGAACATAAACAGATAAAAGCTATCCTGTGTTAATCCTGGTTTATTCCAAGGACCTCGTGGCTAAGCTATAACCGCATAAGTGAATCGATCACAGGTTAAGCTACGCTTGAGAGCGATTGGTCCGTAGATGGGTGACCATCTTTGTCTTAACGAGTTCTTCCACGTTTCGGAAACCACGTTAAATTGTGGGTCCCGGGTGTTATTCCTACATCTTTGCCAGTCGATACAGGTAGTCAGAAGCTTGAAAAGTCTTACATCCAGTCTAACCAAGGGTATCGTGTTGCCCAGGTAATTGGTTTGAGGAGGTCAGATAGAAAGTCACTCCTTGTAAAACACTGGTACTTAGCTGAAACCGGTTAGACTGGAAGCCGACCCCAACATAGTTGGGAAAAGGCTAGGCCGATGACGATGATGTGTTAATCCTGGTTATAAACTATCCGTGTACCGAGTTTCGTCTTGATCCGTTCAGTGGTTTTTGCGTGAAAGAGGAACAAACATGCATACATACAAACTTTCAGATTTATAATATTAGTAGTATATTGGTATGTAGAGCACCTAACAGTTTAAATGGTCCTTGTGCGACGCCCGCGCAACTCCAAAGACGTTTGCATAACTGTTGTTTTTTAGTCCTTTTCGGGACTAAGGACCCAACAAGTTTTTTATTTGGAACTTAAATGTTCTTGTTTATTCGTGTGAATTTAAGTTATTGTTGATATTGTTAAAGGGTAAGGTTGTGGATTTCTTAGCTTTTTTATCAAAGATATTGTTTATATTGTTTATTGTGACACAAAGACAAGTTATGTGCTTATGTTTCATGTAATACACATTTTCGGTTTGGTTTTTTTTTTCATTTATATATAGCAGATCATTTCCCAATATTTTTTATTATCAACCAGTAGTGTCCCATGGCAGGGCAAAGGCGTTGATTCTTCCTCGCATTTATCTTGGTTTATGACTAATTGAGGCCCTTTTTTTCACCATTTCTGTTATACTCATTATGATCAAAATGTAGAAAAATCTTTCGATTTGGTTTTCTTTGTAACGCAACTCACCAAACAAAAATTTTACAAAAAAAAGTAGGTTTGCCACAAAGTCCTTATATCTCTTACGATTTATCAATAAACAACCAACAAATCATACTTATGAAATGTCATTTATAAATTCACACAACATTAAAATAACAGTCTGTACACAGATCGCTGGCCGATCGTCGGCTGGGTTACGTAACGACCGGTTGCAATATTATGCAACGAATTGCAATGTATTTTGCTCAAACCAAGTCTGAGTATCGGTAATGATACGAGATTTGAAAAGGAGGTAGATGCTAAGAATTTATTCACAATGAATAATGGATTATTAGTTATATGTTAGAACGGTTAATAAATTATTTGGTCATTTAAAGTTAGTGTTGGTAATTGAATTGGTAATAAAGGGGTTATATCGTTGTTAATTATTAAGTTACCGCAGGGATAGCTGAATGTTTGAGGTCATCTCGTCAAACCGACGCGACGTCTCGCAGATTCGAACCCACGTAGGACAAGCACTTGTGCGATTAATGAATGCTTGTTTGAATCTGAGTGTCTCTGTGCATGTGTCTTGAATGTTTGCAAAATCCCCCGCTACACAAGAATCTCCGTAATGCGAGATGCCTTATCTTTTTTCGTATTGGCTCCTTTCAGGCAATCAGATTTTTAATTCAATATCTAAGTAGCCTTCAGATATCATTGCCTTTGGTCCTTTGAGACGTGGTGATAAGATACTTACATATACATCCACTTCTAACTTTCATGATTAAAGTAAATAATAATCTAAGCAACCATTGTCACCAATAAAGTCTACAACTAGTAATTCGTTACAAGATACAAAGAACAAGTTCGTTAAGTTGGATAAAACTTGAACTATCTATATTCTATACTAATATTATAAAGAGAAAACCTTTGTATGTTGGTATTGAATAGGCTTGTAGATGTTCAAAATAATATTACGTGCGGATTAAATATTTTATTAGTATTGTACCGTATCTGACACATCTGTTATTTTTCTTCTCCATGACAACCAACCGATAAGACAGTCGTTGCCAAGCGTGCGTGAGCTCGACGGCGTACTAGTGCGGTCTCGCTCACGCGCCGTGGTGACGTAGCTATCCCACCGGTTGCTTGGATTACTACAGGCTCAAAAACTACAGGACCGATTTCAAAATTTCTTTTACCATTACTTAGAGGGATTCTTCCGGATCCGTATAGGCTATATTTTAACCCGGAAAATAAGCTTAAAAATAAATGTCCACCCGTGCGACGCCGGGACAGGTCGTAAATAATAAAAAGAGGCATTTGTTAACTATGAGAGGTTTCCTTTCGAAGCTTTATTATAATGCTGATTGGAGAAAAGGGAAGTTATGGACATTAAACTGAACAGAATTATATACTTTCACAGTATAATTGAAAATTCATGTTAGACAATTTATTTTAATACGTCTTTACTACCAAAGCAAATACATTTCACTCACATATGAAAAACACACAATTTGCTGACGGCCGTGTAGTTTCAAAGCTGTATGTAGTTAATATTAATAGTCTAAAATCCGAGAAAACATTTTTCATCTAGAGGAACTTCATTTTCGTTTTTCTTAATTCAAACATTTTAATGTCAATATGTCTTTGAATTTGGAAGACAGATAGGCTATTTTACCGAGTAAAATTCAGTTTGCAACTGATTCCAGTGAGATTCCAAATCTGGTAAGAGATTTTACCATAAGCAGAAAGCTGAGACAGGTAAGCCGACTCCAAATGCTATCGCCATTAAAAAGAAGTTATGATCACTGAGTTTGTGTCGAGGTTTCTTCACAGGGTAAGCTCTCAGTTAAAAAATATCAACTCCATCTAGTTTTAAAATATGAATTTGAAATGTAAAAGTGATAACATATATTCTATTTCAGAATATTCTTCTTTTATATACGTTCAGCAGTGGACGGCGATAGGCTGAGATGATGATGATGATGATATACAAAAATGATTTGCTGTTTGTTAGTCTCGCTAAAACTCAAGAACGACTGAACCGATATGGCTTATTTTAGTCTTGAAATATTCGTGGATTTCCAGGAAAGGTTTAAACGGAAATTTAAAGATGCAAACAAAAAATGAATTTTTTTCTTCATTGTTATCATCGACTGTTAAGCGATACGTTTGACGGGATAGCTTGTTTTTAATAAATGTCGTATATCAAGTTAGCACAGAAAATTTCAATACATCCCACTAGTTTTATCCATTTTACATATTTAAAATACTTGTTTATAGTAACAAGAACGGTAATTCATAAGGTAAGAAGATCAATGCACATCGCATTACGTTTTTGTGCTGCTCTCTGGGTCATGGGAACGACCGAGTGACACATACGTTGTAGGGTGACAATCAAGTTATATACTGTGGGATATTCCGGAACGGTGTTACCATTTTTGCAGGAAATAGGATTTTTTTGTGATATAATTTTTAATAGATAATTGGATTAAGGATGAGGTTATAAAATAAACATATATCTCAAAAAAAAATCAAGTAGTTAAAATCAAGCGTAATTGGAAGTGAAATGGAAATTAAGGGTTAATTCCTGTAATCAACAATGACAATTAAACAACCACTTATAAGCTGGTATTATTAGTATTAATAGAGATAATATTATATTGTTGTCTGTTACTAAGACCGGAATAAAAGTGTTTTATATTAAATCAATAATGACAAAAAAACAAGAAACAATTATGTGAAGGAGAACTCTATTTCTGTTATGTTCGAGTCAAGCATGTGTAAGTACACGCCATATTTGATACAAATATAATATTTACATACATTTATTTAAAAAATATATTAATCTCTTATCGCATATAGAATAAAAGTGCTTCAAGGAAAATATTAACCTTCAATTAATAACATTTTCACATGCAAATTACAAATATTTAAACACAAAATAAATACATCTACAAATGCATTAGAATTAAATATCATGGTTTATTATTCAACATTTATCCTAAAACAAACTAAATCATGGTTATTAACGCGTATCAAGTTTGGATGCGCACACGCCGCACTACGGCGCCGGCGATCATCTATTGTTCTATGAACTAGTGTTGCAAGTTGACGTTAAAACCATAATCGATAAAAATATTTTTTATAAATGATCCTATTTGTACTTGTAAAGTATGTTTTGCAGGTTGTTAGCAAAATTGTTTCCTCGTAGTTTTAATAAAATAAAAATAGTATAACTGTTTATTGCCAAGGGCATGACTAGACTAGAGCTATTTGGTGTCCACTGGGTTCATTTAGGGAAAAAACTATAGTTTATTCTAAAAAACAGTGGTCCTTAAGTTTAATTGTAAATATTGAGTGTACCCTACTTTCCAGTTTATATTTAAAAATAGCAGTAACAGGTACTTTTATATCGTAAACAAAAAATATCGAAAGTTGTACCGTCGATCGTGTATTGTCAAAAAATGTTACAAGGACCTTTAAATTGACATTGATCATACCTCTTTGTCATTGTTACGTTAGAAAACAACTTTATACAAAAATATAACGTAATCTAATAAAGTAAACAATGCTTATTTTTTGTTGTGTTTATTCAATTTGTATTTAAAAAAGAAAAAAGCGTTAAAAGATTTATTTTATGTAAGTTAGCACACAAACAAAAAAAAGTTGAGTAAATATTATCAAAACGTTTAACACAAATTGCATTATTCACTGATTTGTTTTTACTTAGCTTTACCTACTTTATTTCTTGCGCAAAAAATATTTAAATATATATTTTTTTATATTAAAATTCCTAATAATTTAATAATTACTGTACACAATATCGATATCGATAATTTATTTACAATTACACTGTCCCATCACTAATCGGTAGTCTCAAAGAACATATATGGTGTTCAAAAGTGTTCCACCGTTACTAGACTGGTTTGTATGTACACTACACCGCACAAGTTAATGGTTTATGTAAATTAAACGTGAAATAATTGCAGTACTTACTTTTTACCGGAGTTGTACTTAGATACCGTTAGGCTAGCTTTTATAAATTTTGTGTTTACCTGTAACAAAAATAAATTAATTGTCAAAAAATTATTCGAAATGTATGCAATATAATATTTTTTCAATGCTCAACAAGTAAATGTAACGATGAAAAAGTAAAATAAAATTACCGTTAAACTGCTTTTACCAAACCCATACAAATTGCCTTACTATAATTACAAAATCATGTCTAAAAAGTAACTTATAGTCAATAGACACACAACCACAATAGAGATAATATAAATAGATAGCATATACCACAACCTTTTCAAAAGACCAGACGACGGCTTATGAAACAAACTGCCATCAATTTGACATTTGACATACAACTTTTTGCTTACTCACATGAATATTGGTAAATGTTTCCTATCCATTGCTTGTTATCTAAGGAAAGTATTAGATAAGTTTAAACAGACTTTGTAATGGATGTTGAAGAGTGCAATACTTGGTTTTGATTGCGTTGGTTTGCTTCCGTGGTATTGTGTCATATTGTCTAATTTATTATGAACTAGCTGCTAACCGCGACTTCGTCCGCGTGAACTTGGAGCACAGCTAATACTATAGTCAATTGGATTGGATATTGACTGAACCACGCTAGATGGCGTAAAAACAATTCTTTGAATTTTTGTAAAAACTTTTTTTTTCTTGATAAAAAGTATCTTATGTATTTTTAATAACTCCAAGAATATGTGTACAAAGTTTCATGATGATCGGTTGAGTAGTTTTTGCGTGAAAGCGTAACAAACAAACCTTCTTTCACATTTATATACAGACTAGCTTTTGCCCGCGACTTCGTCCTCGTGGGTAGAAGATATAAGTTATGATTTATACCTGCCCTATTTTTCACATTTTCCTTTGTATCTTTGCTCCTATAAGTCGCTTATAGCCTGGTGGTTTTTAGCCTAAATCCTTCCTCGATGAATGGTCTATTCAACACAAAAATGTTTTTTTCAATTTGGATCAGTAGTTTCTGAGATTAGCGTGTTCAAACAAACAAACTCTTCAGCTTTATATATTAGTATATATAGAAGTATAGATAAAGATAAGGAGGATAATTGCCAAGAATTTTTGTGTTAAAGACATGTTTGCACATTTTAACATCGATAAAAATGTACAAATGATGACTACGGAGAGACAGACTCATTTTCATACCACATATTCTGCCGACCCTCTTTGCATAGCAACCGTGAAGTTTATATGATGGCATAACATAATACAAGATCTCTAAAAGTTATTACACCTCAGTTATTGCGTAATTGGCATTTGTGTAAGAATGTTGCAGTATCTGACTTGTTGATTAGCTGACAAACGTAGGTGGGAGTTGTGATAAAACCTTTATGGAGGAAACTGATCTGGTGTTTAAAATGGGGAGATTCTGTTGTTTAGAATGGGGAAAATGGCGATATTCCGTTTTTAAATACCTTGGAGATGTGTCAAAGGATTTTTGACATCTAGCAATAGAAAAATAAATTATATATTCGACTATCTTCAAAAACATGGCTGAATATTGAAAATCCTCGGTAAGCGTTTTAGAGTTTCTCAAAACGTCAAGTGGAATGTAGGCTGCAAGGATAGCCAAGTCGTATACCTATCTAGGTCAATACATCAAAGCCCGTTTATCCCCCCGAAGTACAAGTGTTCTGTGTGATTCACGAATGCTTTGATGTTTTAGTCTGGGTGTCTTTATGTATCAGTTGAGTGCTTGTGCTGCGACACAAGGAGCCAAGTTAAGGAACTCGTAAAAAAAACCGGAGTAAGTAACGATCGATAAATAGAGTTACAAAATACCTATAAGAATAGACCAAATATAATCCCTATTCTTCTACCGTATAAACACGTAAAGTTCTCAGCAAGACCTTTTGAGTGTTTTTCGTAATCATCCCATAGCTACACTTTACAACTTCAGCCAAGTCGCATTTTTTTAAATTCTACCATAAAGATATTAAACCACACCATAAAGTACTTCAAATGGTCTTGGACCAATAGAATGAGTGCTAACAAACAAAGCTACCGGACATGCAACTATATCCGAGATCTAGGTACACTTATAAGGCAGGAGACCTATACTAGGAACTAGATGTCCCACTAATTACAATTCCTAGGCCGTAATCCAGGTCTGTAGGGTAACCTAGGTTTTTATGACGACTGTCTATATTCTTAATTTATATTATAGTAAGTAAGTAGAGATATGTAGGCTGAAAGAAAAAAGCTGTTTATAAAAAATCTAAATGATTTTCGCTGAAAGTCAATTTTCAAAAAATATTTGATTCTTTATAACTCATTTTTACTATGGGGTACGGTGGTACCCAGTTTATTTAGGTTGTGGAGGTCAAACACGATTTCTTTATTATTCATGTTATATTTCTGAATTTTTATTTGTTTCAATTGTCCCATTGGTGTAAATTAAAACTGGAATTCAAATCCCGAGTAGAAAAAATGTTCATTAAAAAACTGTTGGTGGAAATTACTATGACAACTACACATCTTGTAATAATTACCGTGGTAAAATTACTAATAAAATGAACAAGAATCTATACTGCATTTATAAAAGCAGAAAAACATCATTATTAACACATCCATTTAAGAGAAAATACATAGAAGAGACATTTAAAAAATTCAATAGAAAATCATCGGTTCGGAAACGGATGTAGTATCAACATAACTTTCTAAATCCTTTTTAGTGTGTTGCTAAACTTGTTTCTGAGATGGCGAGGCGCAGACGGACGTACTTATGTCTATGGAATACGTTTATAGACTTTCTATTGTTTATTAGGTTCGATTTGTTGTTCAAATGGCCGGTGGGTCCATTCCGAAGGCTATATTTGACAGGTTGAATAATTGGTATTCTTTAACGATTACAATTGATATCTGTGTCGGTGTGTTGTTGTTGCGGTGGTTTTAAATAGTAGCCTTAATAGGTTAGGTTGCATTTATCGGTGATGGGTGTCGTATTTTTTTATAGTTGATTAACACCCTTTATAAATTTGACCGTAACTTATAATCGGGTAAACCGATTGCGATGCGATTTTTTTCTCTTTCTTGATTCTACCTTGTATACTGAAAATCTTATTCATATCTTTTTGACTAGATCAATTGGTATAGGAATGGACTTTTTCGAGGTGTTTTGAAAAGGAAAATTAATTGAACCTTTATAAGAAAAGATTAAAAATAACTAGATATTGTAGTAGAATAAAACCTTGCTACGAAATTAATCAGTTTTACAAAGTAATTAAAAATCGCTGCCTGTCAAGCGAAAAAAAATCTTATTCAATGAGGAAGTAGGATCAAAATCCATCTTCACACATTCATACTACTAAAAATCGGGCAAAGAGAAATGTTCCCTTTACCTTCCGTACTTGACCGCTTTTTTGCTAACGATCACTTTCTCACGTCAAAGGGCCGTTGACCCCACGCGGAACTGGCAGGTGTACGATCTCACCTATCGGTAATGTGGATTCTTTGGTACCCTAATATGGTATCGTGAAAAGTTATTCAATAATATATTATGAACAGTACTTTTATTGAATAAAATTTTAGGGAATAGAAGTATAGTCTTCATATTTTTTTGTTGATAGAAAGAAAAATAGGTTCTGTGCTTAGTTAGTTCTTTAAATAATAGGCATAACAATCTAATTTAACAAATAAGTATAAAACTGATAGATTGACAAGTAAAAAATAAATATTTTTTTTTACATAAAAGCCGGATCAACTAATTTGCTCTCGATAAAATCAATGTCGTGGTGGCTTTGCGGTTCTATGCATAATAGTAACTATTTCAAAGTTATTTGTACTAACAAACGATGAAGGAAAACATCGAAAAAGACTAGGGATCCTAATATTGGAATCTGAAATCGCCAACCCGCAGTGATCTAGCGCGATGATCACAGCTCAATCCTTCAAAAGCCGGTGCCCAGCAGCGCGATGTGAATAGACTGGTATCATAATATTTTTTTCATAAATCGTTACGTTTGAAACTAGAGACCAACTAAATCTATTAAATATTCCAAAATAAAAGTTTCCATTGCAAAAAACACAGCTAAAAATATCACAACAATTTAAATTTAAAGCATCACCTTAGTAAGTCTCTAGGCCAAGCCGACATTTCGCATCTGCCGATTAAAATGTAGATTATATTCAAGAGATCCACCAATTTTGTATGAAGGTCGCAAATTTCACCGATGACCTTCTGTTTCTTCTTAATTTGTTAATCTATACGACTATTTTGGCCCCTGACTTGTGACATTTACAAAACCAGTTTAGAAGACTTGATGGAATATTAAACCTCTTTTAGTTGGTGCGGGTATCTTGCAAGTTGTTTATACATTGCACAGCTGAATAGATGTGCTATCAAAAGTGATATATCATTGCCAGCAATGTATCTTCTTGCAACATTATTCTCGTGAATTCTATAGCGGCTTTTAGAAAAAATTGTCTCATTATGGACAAGTTATTGATTAACCAATTTTTCTACACCATCTTTTCGTTCCGTTTCTTTCTTTTGGATACGGAACTCTAAAAACAGCAACTTAACAGCCTTCAAACCAATTTCCCGATCTAAACACACCCAAATCAATTACCTTTTATATCCCAATACCCACAGACTAACCCAGTCTACCATTGACAACGCGGAACAACAAAAGTGTCACTATAACCTTGCCAATCAAATTCCCACCTCATGTAGAGCTAATATGGTTTATTATGGTGTGGTACAAGTGTGTGAGTTCCAGTGTCCGGTTGGTACTACTTTCGATTCGTGAATCAAGGCCGCAGGGTAGAAATTTTCGTGACGTCGACGCTGAGAATTTTGTATGACGATGTGTTTTCGAGAATATAGCGTTAAGGATAAATGTATCTATTATTTGGTAATTTCTTGTATTTATAAGGTCAACTAAGTTTCTGCATAAATCACTTATGTTGTGATACACAAAATATGTTTGTCGTGGTTGTTTTTGTGCATATGACTTGTTTTTTTTTTTTTAAGTCGGCCGTTTTCCAGGCTCTTTCAAAACCTAAGGTGATGGCTTTACTTCGCCAGAATGTTTGTAAAGCCCCTGTGACACAAAGATTAAAATTCTTAGAGCGGGAGTCGTTTACAAAAAAAGTGCTGTATTTTTACCTTGCCTCATAACTAACAAAGGGTAAAATAGGGGTTAATCGATAACCTATCCGGAAAAAAGAGTTATTTAAATGTAAAAAAGGCTTATATTGTTTTTAATGTGTAACAAACCTTTTGCCTGACAGTTTTCCTCAACAATCTGTGCCATCGTTCCAACCCAATTCGATTCGACAAAAATCTTATTTCATCCAAAAATGATTGTATAAAGAGTAATCTAAAATATTATTACTTTAATTAAAATGAATACAAACGGAAATAAATTAGATTTTTAACAATTACTGATTTGATTAGTTCCGCTGTCAATTTGTCTATGGTAGCGTGAATTTATGATTTCGGTAGCTTCAAGGTTGAATTACTATGCTAGCAACATAATGAGATTAACTATTGAGAGATAGAAACTCATTTCTAAGAGCCAAACAGTTTTAAAACTGGGGAATGGTGTGGGAGCGGGACGGCGCATGACGAGTCATATAGATGCATCTCTCTCTTCCACAATTTCAAGTTTTATCTTAAAGGATGGTGGTAGGTTTTCTGGTATTTAGTCTGTGTCACTTTTTTATATAATTACTTTAAATACAAAGTAGTTTATTTCCTATTCTTTTCTTAAGCTATGTTTGGCTCCTAGTAATAATGGATTCAGATTAATACCACAAATACCGTATTTTGACATGTGACTTTTCTACAGTCTACTGTATTTAAAGACATCGCTGTCATTTTATTGTAATGACTAAACGACTGTCAAAGATAAACTTATGACAATTGGCACTAACGACTTTGTTTTTCTCTAATCTAAGTTTTCTTTTAGCAGTTAATTCTAGTACTATTACAATATATTAATAACAGGCCACAACTTTCACGAAACGCTATATAGTATCAAACTAATCAAATCTGATTTAATGATTACTAAACGACTAATAAACATACTTTTATTTGTATAAAAACACAGACAGATAAAATGATATCATCGCACAAACATTTGTCCTGGGAATCGAACCCACGACCTCCAAAACAGCAGTCAGAGCCGCAAACCGCTAGACCAGCCAGCCAGAGTCAGAATTTTGTAACAGAAATTTCTAATTAACAAAGAGAAGCTTAGTTCTCTACGAAAAAAAAAACTTGTTTATAAACATAAATAAAAAAAATTATTTCGACATTAATAAATAAATAATAAATATAAATGCGGACAACATCACATACATTGTTCTGAACCCAAAGTAAGTTGCTGAAGCACTTGTGTTATGGAATTCAGATACAACGAAGGTACCACAAACACCCAGACCCGAGACAATGTAGAAATGTTAATTTTTACATTGACCCGACCGGGGATCGAACCCGGGACCTCAGAGCTAGCGACACCTTGAAACCGGTGCGTACGCCACTCGACCACGGAGATCGTCGTAAATAGTTAAATAAATCCTCTTTTTAATGTCGAATGCTACTGTAAACACAGCAGGTCCGTGAATAAGCATATTATAGTCATTAAATAAAAGATTTATCCGTTATTCGATCCGTTACACTGGCAACAAGTCACCGAACGACTCCTACAAATTATATGCCACTATAAACTAGATTTACTTAACATATTTATAACAGATATAGTTAACTGGGTTTTTATACTCATAGGTACCATTTTTTATTTATTTATTTATTAGCTTTATAATAAATAAAGCATAAATACCATATTGTTTGCATATTGTAAACTTTGAACCATGTATGTAACAATGCAGCCAGCTTTCTGGGAACGTTCCCCGACTTAGGCAAGGATGAAGATGTCTTTTCTGACGCATTGCAAATTACTCATTATTTATTTTTTAGCGAAGAAAATACTCTGGTTCTTGGGATCTTATTTTAATATTGCTTTAAGATATAGTATGGTGATAGAACCTCTGGTCTATGAACGATCATCTTTTTTTTTATCCAGCTTCTACTAATATATTAATACGAAAGCTAGCATTTTGTTAACAACATTTAACACTAAACATAAGCTACATTTAGAAATATAGACCATACTATATCTAGATAACGAACGGCACAGTTTTTATAATCTAAGAAGGCATCACCACATCTCAAAACAAAACTCCTGTAACTGTAAGAGTGAGAGAGCATGCGATACTTCGTACAGCGGCTTCTCGCTTCCACGATAACACAGCCCTGCTTTAAGATCTCTTGGTAGGAGGCATGTTCTCAGCATGCGCAAGCGCCGTTATCACGCACAATCGTGATGTTAACTTCCACTTTGACACTATTCACTGTTTACATTCATTAAAAAGTGTTTAGTCGGTCAGGTCAAAATACTAGTGTTGAAAATGGATTAAAACTGTGTTTCTTACCTTTTTATCTATCTATTCATTATGTTTTCGATTTTTTTTCAGATTTAGTTATGTTTGCTTGTCAGAATATCTAATTTTTATACGAGCACCTTTTTGTAAAAATAAACGCAATAAAAAACAATAACAGAAGCTTTCTATTTTGAAATGATCAACCACATATTTAATATTTTAAAACAATGTTAGACTCTACCAAATTATATGGTTATATAGAACCAGCCTGTATACTGTAGGGAAGGCATCAACATTAATCACCACCCTAGCACATAGCGTATTATATAACAAAGATAACAGAATCACCCAACCAATTTAAAAAAAAAAACCTCTATCATCCCCAAATAAAAACCCAACCAACACAATTCACATAATACATCTTCAATAAGAAACACATAGAAAAACAAAGATACACATCACTGTTTTCATTGACTTTCAATTTCAAATTCAATTGCACTTATCTTATTAAGACGGCGGAATTAATTGGCGTGAAGATGCATGCAGGATGCATCTTACTTTCTTGAACAGCTGTTATTTGCTTATATCTACTTGGTAAATGAATGCGGTAGTTTTTAATGTTCCTTTTGCTATAATCGTGATGTCATATAGCTTATGCCATATAATCTTTTCGGTAGGTGGACTAAAAAACAAGTTGTTTGTGAAGCTGTCTTAGAATAAGTCTTCTGTTCATCTCGCAGGTTTAGTTCCTTTCTAACCTCTATAAGACATGTATTTAGTTTGATTACAGCATCTCCCATAGTTAAGAGTGATGTAATGACAATGGTTATTAAAGATGATGAAGGTATGGTATGATATGATAGGCGGGACCAACAGTGTAACGAGAACTCCTTTTTGGTTAAGTTTAACATGGACCAATAGCACTCATCACAGATAATTTCTTTTTTTTTGAGTAACGAAAGGTTCTTTTTTTTTCAAAAATGACGTTTATTTTCATCCCCAAATACAGTATTAAAAACAAGATTTAGATTCAATTTAACATGTTGCTATGTGTAATAATATGAACATTTCGAAAGTTTTCGATTACGGTCATGGACAAATAAAAAAAATCTACATACATATAACGCAATAAATGTAAGAGAAACATAATACATGTGACAGAACTATTGGAGCATCGTGATCGGTTGCCAAACGGAACCGAACACGCACTACTTACTAGAAAGCAGCGCACTGACCCCGTTGTTACTAACTATTGAACCATAGGATGCGCAAGCGCAGGCCTACCACGTAACGACTGCTGTGGAAGCGAGATGCCGCTCTACAGCGTGTAGAATGCTGTCTCTTTCTTACACTGCAATAATATTACCTTAAGTGTTGTGAGGATCGTGCCTGTCACGTTTCGTTTGTGCGTAAGTAACTAATGAATTTAATTACTATTGGTAATGTAGTGTGTATTGAATAATTGATTAATGTTTATGTTTTAAAAACTATTTTTGTAATAAATACTTTTATTAGATAATCAATTAAAAAGAAAATATCTGAGCCGGCTAATTATTTCTGTGAAAAACAAGAAATATAAATAAAACAAGAAAACAAATTTTAAGCATATGGCCACTTAGGAGTATAAAAAATAGATAAATGCCGATTATCAAACCTGCTAAATATCCAAACAAAAACTCATAAAAATCGGTCAAGCCGTTTCGGAGCTGTAGTAACAAACATTGTTTCACAAGCGTTTTCTAAACAAGAAGAAGATTACATCAATGGAGTTCTATAAATAAATCCATATTTCACAAATATTTTCAACACATTTACAAACAGTTATGACCACGCAATTTAATATTTGTAACTTAGTGCTCAAGTTATTACTAAGATTAAGCTATGCGTCACAGAACAAGACACGTTATGAAACTATGCAAATTTCTCATGCAATGCTATGCTATGTGTAAATGGGTATTAGTGTTTAAATGAAATTCAATTGAAAAAAGGTTTTATCATTAGAATAGGAGCTACTTAAACGGTCAATTACGAGTCGGACCCGCGATTTTTAGGGTTTCGGAAAAATAAGCTAAAGAAAAACGAATCGGTTGTGTGACAAAAAATCGTTTCTTACCAAAAAAATATGATGGAAAACCGTCAAATGACGCCTCCTACTTTGGGTTAAATGGAAAATAGAGTCAGGCTTTGTCTGATTAAAGCCCAACTATGTTTCTTTCTTTGCCTTTCGTTCACCAGGGTTGCGGTAACCCTTTTAAAAGCTAGACCTTAGCTATTTGTGTAATTATTGATTTGTATATAACAACTACAAACTCAATATCTAGACTTCATGTAAGGAATGTCAAGACCTAAAATGTAATCATCGAATCTAAAACCTGACAAAATAAACGATTAGACCCTCACCTAAATAAATACAGTAACAGGTTCGGTAATATGAATAACAAAACAGATTTGAACCTAAATTCCTTTTGAGAATCCGGATCGGATACAAATGCATTAAAATCAATTCCTTTAAAACTAGTTTCGAAAACAAATTGGTTTTATAACAAATAATAATCAAGTTGTCCTTTAAAACCTTGAAAGTACGTTTTAACTTAATTTTAGCCTTCATTCCCTGTACCACGATATCGTAAAGAAAAACTTTTGCCTAAGAGGGAGAGGGATAGCGCTCTATACTGTGGATAGCGGCATCTCTTTTCCACAACAGCGATAATCTAGTTTGGAAGTATCATAGTAAGGGCATGGATAAGTGATTTGTGTTTAGTTAGACCCTTAACGAGGGCAATTAAAGTCGATAGCCTTAAAGGGATCTCTTGTTAAATTGTCTCGCAAATGTAAGCCTTTTGTGTGGTTAAAACCAGACTTGACCTAGATCAACTAGATTCTAGAACATTCAATATTAAGTTCATGTTAGAATTTTAAATGTTTAGTTTTACTTTATTGTCATTTAGTTCAACCGACTTATTTTAAAGAGGTATTATGTTCCAGTGTATATCTTCCATGAGCCAAACTTTATTTAGACGAAATTCTTATGGGACAGCCACGAGAATTCTATGTAAAATGAGACAAGAATCAACAAAATTGGGTCATCTAGTTCGAAGTTCTGAGGTAATAAATTAATTTGCGAATTGAGAATATCCTTTTTTGAAGCGGGGTGAAAATAATTGCTATTATTAGATAAAAGACGAAGGGGTAAACAATCAAACTGAAGATGAAAATAGAAATAATATAAAACACTGAGTAATATTTGTAAAGAATACTAAAAACACGACTAAAATGTTTCAATCCAATCTACTCAATAAAACACCATTGTCTATTACACATTTCGTCGTTCACGGTCAAATAATTCACCATTACATAAACCGTCACGAAAAACAATCATAATAGTTATCTCATTACCGCTAATGTTACAAACAAACAGTTTAACCTAAAAAACAAATCACAGTCAAATTCACGGCAAACAAAACTAGGTTAATATAACAGTAAATACACGCAGTTAACGATCTTAACTGCGATTTTGAACTTAATTTTTGAACTACTACGTTGCGGATAATTGTCAGAAGTTTTTATTGTTCTCTTTTAAACACTTGTATTGATAGAAATGATTATTAAACAGAAGTTTTGGTTTGTTTTTCAGGTTTCGGCGGAAACCGAAACCAAAAACGATGAATTCAAGGAAAAATTTGGAATTAAGAATTTACAGACCTTTCTTCTTACCATAATTTCATACCCTGGTTGAAAACTACATTTCCGCCGAAACCTATTTTTAGCCGAAACCGAAAGCACATCACTATTGTTAGACACAATTTACCTTATGTTTTATAATGTAACATCTCCATAGAAATCTAAATAACAAGGTAATAGAAATGGCATACACCGCGGCGATCTATCGAAACGCATGTCGCCGGTGGGCGGGGCTTCAACACATTCACAGCTAATAACTACGCAATCACGCAAACATTAACATCGAGAAGACCAAGCAAACAACACTAGGCCGTACGTCTAATGCAATAAGGTTGACTTTGTCGTTGTATGGATTCACTAACTCACACAGTCATTGCATTTTTTTGCATTAGTTGTAGTGATTACGTAAACTACACTAGGGATTGACTACGGATCCGAAATACGTTAGACGAAATTATGAGTGATAATGTTTTTTGTTGTATTCTTCTATGGATTACATTATAATATGTACCTACTTACAAAAAAAAATCGCTAATTGTCGGTTGACAAAAAAAAATATTATTAGGAAATACTTGGTACCTAGGTAGGTTTGGTTTATACGGTGACTTTTTAGTCGTCTTACAAAAGCAGCCCAGTTCATGTATCGAATGACTAGTAAACGTTCATAATGAAAAAATAGGTATTTATGAGATTTGGATAAATTTAAATTGCAAGTTTTATTCAATGCTATGCTATAGCGCATGGCGTACTTTTTTAAACATTCAGTTGCGAGCGCGGTCCGAGCCATAAAAATGGAGAAGGGCGCGGGCGGCGGCGGGCGGCAAGTTATCAAGCATGCAACTAATTTCATAGTGTATATTCGGCCTAAGTTGTAGGGTACCAATTTCGTTTACCCGTGGTAGTCATCCACTTGTCTTTTGTATTTATTTGCATCCTGCGGGATTCTGAAATAAAAATATATTCAATAATATGTTCACAAAAACGAACGACTATTAAAATTGTTACTTTTCGTATACAATGTTCATTTTGGATAATTTGTCCGCACTTAACCACATCACTATTTCCGACAGTTTTGTGCGGCCGTACCACTATAAATACGATCGTATTGAAAATATTATTTTTCGTTATACATTTCTCTTTTTACAACGGTGCATTTCCGTAAGTCTCTTACTGCAGAGGCAATGGGTAGTAAAGAATGCAATTGTTGCAGGATGGTGCGATATTCATATGGTTTATAATGAAGGTTATGTTTTGAAATTTAATTTTGCAATAACATCAATATTACTGCAATAATTTACTTACCGATAAAATGTTATCTATTTATTTATGTTATTACACGATGCAGATGAATTTCCAGCCTGAGAAACGCCGCAAAACACCATTTTTAGTGGTTCTTGCTGTGACAACGTTCCGCGAGCGACTGAGCGTAAGTTCGCGCGCTGGTGTCGTCCAAGACACCAGTGTGGCGACAAGGTCACGCGGCGTTGGCACTTCTATTACCTTGTTATTTAGATTTACCTTGTTATTTAGATTTCTGTGAACATCTCTTAGTTAAAGTAACAGAAATGTTTACAAGTTAAGTTTCACTATGATTAACTCTCGATGCAGGAAGACAAGTTAAGTTAACCAGGAAGGTTTAACTGGTATCGGCGATAAAATTCCCCGTACAGAGTTCCGGTAAAGTCTAGTAAATGGATTTTTACTTTTACTGTACTTATTTGGTTGTTAACTACCTGAATACACGTCTTAACATTAAGATGTGTATCTGAAGAAGGTTAAAAAGCCTATTACCAAGTCGTTGTCTGTTCATCCGTCTGACACCAGACTGCATCTTATGAAATGTGTTAGATAAGTAGTATTTTTTTTAAAGATGATTTTTTCTGTTTCCTCTGTAACAGCAAATGTGCATAGACGTTAAGCAACAGTTGCTAGGGTCATAAATTTGATGAGGGACTATTAATGTTTCTTTTCGTTTTTCTATAGCCTTTTTTTTAATTCAAAATCGTTACAGATATATTTCAACTTTTTTTCCACTATATAGTAGATGATATCAAGAGAATACATGTGTTTCCATTAAAAGAGATGTAAGATGTGTACCTAAAGCATACTTTATTATTTTATTCTTAGAGAATTATTTTGAAATATCCGATGAATTAATAGTTTCGGAGGTAATAAATTGTTAGATGGTTTTGCCCGATTTCTCGCGAATTTAATGCTCTGAATATTATGGAAGCACTCAAACATGCACAATTTTGTTTTATTATTATTTATTGAATACTTTGTTGAATATTTGGAGAAATCTTCGTGACCTTCTGACATCCTGCAAATTATCTCTTGCCAGAGGATTATGACCGTTATGAAAGCGAGATGATGTACTGGAAATAGAGGATGTCAGACTTACCTAAAGGGTGAAATTGGAACAGTATTATTAAGGTTCAACTGTGTAAACGTGAGGCTATCTGTGCATCCGTCTGTTGCAGATCTGTATCTCATGAATCGTTTGATTAAATTTTTCAAAGGTGTGTTTATCTTTTATCGTGTTTAAATGTTTTGCAAATGTTTTGCAGTTTTTATTCTTAATGTTTATAAGAAACCCCTCAATGTTACAGATATGTCTCGCACTTAACTGGTCTTTTACAGATTTACTGACTGAACTACTGTTAAAATTAAAGATATAATGAATTAAAACATATTTTCCGAAGATCTACAAATGATCACCCATCCAGATACCGACCGTGGCGACTACACTTACTTTTATGCACTTATTAGTATCTATTATGTTTCTAATTAACTGTTATAACGAGCTAATGACCGGATGTATACAGCTTGATGGTTATGACTAGGTATGAACATTACGTACACATAATTATATATTCACGCTAAACGCCTAATATGGTCAGCAGATACCTATCCATCATCAGCCACGATTTCTAAGCATTTCCTGTAGTCGTCTACTTACTAGATTTAGGATATGTAACAGGTATGCTATTTACGGCATATTATATAGTTTTATGTATGCTTTTCATGTGGGAAGACAATTATAATTCAACAGAATTAGGAAATTCGTTTATAATATTTAGTTTATAAATATTTGAGTACGAAAAATGTAACCTTACAGGACTCGAACTATTAACTCAAAAATATATAAAATATATACTAATATATAAAGCTGACGAGTTTGTTTGTTTGAACGCGCTAATTTCAGGATCTACTGGTTCAAATTGAAAAATTCTTTTTTTGTGTTGAATAGACCATTAATCGAGGAAGGTTTTAGGCCATCACGCTGCGACTAATAGGAGTGAAAATACAATGGAAAATGTGGAAAAAAACAGGGAAAATTATTCATCTTCGCGGGCTTCCGCGTCTTCTAACCACGCGGACGAAGTCGCGGGCAACAGCTAGTTTTTAATATTTTTACGTCACTTTTATTTCTAGTGTAAATAGGAAATGCCATTATTTGAAAAAGGGCTTCAAAACAAGTAAATAGAAAGCGCCATCTATTGAGGACACAAGGGCATCAAAAGACATTAACAATTTAGATTAGATTATAAGCAAGTACTATAGTTAAGTTTCCTTAGACATTAAATTTGTATAAGATAAGTAATATAATCTTTATTGCAAAAATAATACATTGAAGAAATCTCGATACTAAAACTGTTTTATTTTAACGATACGAAAAGACAAAATTACTTACCGGGACTCGAACCTACGACCTTTAGAATCACAACCAACAACAATATCATTTAACTAAAACCTCCTAACGTATATTTTCAAGTAAAGTTTTTGTTAAACAAAACTAATCAGCGTAGAATTGATTAGTTGCAAATAATTAACTATTTCTTACTCCATTTAATTTTAACATCATTATAAATCGATTTCGTGCTTTTACTTTAGCCTGATAACTTACTTTTATTAAAATTGACCTTAATATAACCTCCTTTTGACCGACATGATTTGACCCTCGATCAGTCAAACAAGTTGGGTATATACAAAACTCATAACCCTTCTCTTGTTGTCCACAGTCAGGTAAAACAGTACCTAGTATTAAAACGGTTTTTAATTACCCTAAAATTACTTACATCTATACTAATATAAGAGTTTGTTTGTTTGTTTGAACGCGCTAATCTCAGGAACTACTGGTTCAAACTGAAAAAATATTACGTATTGAATAGACCATTCATCGAGGAAGGTTTTAGGCTATATACCATCACGCTGCGACTAACAGGAGCGAAGATACAATAGAAATTGTGGAAAAAAGCAGGGCAGGTGTAAATCATAACTTATATCTTCTAACCAGGCGGACGAAGTCGCGGGCAACAGCTAGTGATCTATAAACACGTTTTACTTTTTCAAACAAATTCTATTCTGTATTACAAACCCTTTAGTGAAAGCAGAATAATTATAAACAATAATTATAAACAACATGGGAACTGTAATGCAATTAGAATTTGTTATTAAACAATTCTTCATTAAAATAATGTTTAATTTTACTCTTGGTAAAAGTGTTTCGTTTTTTCCCATCGTTGGGCAGAAATGCTGTATTTTTCTTTTGTTTTATGTAGTTGTAAGTAGTTAGAATTTTATATGTATTCTTGAAGAGTTTTTAGCAATTTATTATGAGGTGTTAAAGGTGTGAAGGTTTCGTAAAAATACTCAATGTTAACTAATTAATTTAAAAGTACGTAGAATTTTACCTTTCAACGTTTTTCGTGTGTAAAATATAATACATTTTAATCAAATCAATCATGAAAAACGTATTAATGTCTATTTCACTTAGGTCGTAAAGCAAGCATTTATATCTAGTTATAGGTTTTCTTGTATTTTGAGCTCTTAAACATTGATTTATGTGGAGGCAAGATAGCACATGCCACTACGCACGCGTTCAGCAACGTCTTACTTAAACATGTATCCTTTATTAAAAGTTTGTGGTACAAATAGAAGCCTTCTCTAAAAATGACATTAAATAAAAAAACTTTCCCAAACATATTCAAGGGCCACATTCTTTGCTAAAAACCGCATCATTTACAACATTTATAAATGTTTTTCAACATTAATAAGCGCCTCAACCTTCACACCATAAAGAACAACAAAAGTTTATAACAAAAAACCATAGATAAAAAGTTGCGGTTGTCACTTTCCTTTGGAGAAAGTTACATTTCGTCGGAGACTTGTTTATTGACTGCCCACTTGCTATTTAGAACGAGTGACAAATCGAATTGACAGTTAAGATGGCGACTGACACTTGTCATTATCAAGGTGTAAAGAAAACAATGTTATTGGTATCACATAATATGGATAAATTGACGAAGTATTCTGATGTAATTAATGAAATAAGCATTAGTGGTTTCCTAGGTTTACGCGAATGTCAGACATTGAAATGAAACTACTTTTACGTATTTTATCGCGGTTTAATTTAAGACTTTCGTTCCCGACGTTTCGACACCTTTGCTGGTATCATGGTCACGGGCAGAGTAAAATCTAAAATAAAACCGCGTATTGTTAAAATATTGTTATCACTTTCAAAAAATGTAGTTTGCGAAATGGCGAAATGTTGATAATAAACATTATAGACATATTTTTATAAAAAATAAAACATCATGTTTTGCTGAGGTGCAGTGAAAACCTAAATATTAGAACCTCCTTTTAGTTAAAAAATAATGCTTAATCTCAGTAATACGTTATCAACGTAGTAATTTTAACGTAAATTAACGTAGAACTAACATTGTAACAAATTGTCGGAAATAAGCTATTAGTACTAAAGTGACAAGCTTACAGCCTTTCTCTATTACAAAACTAAATTACTTGGCTTAGGTAACACTTAACCACTATTTTGATCTAGAATAAAACTAAGTCTTGATGATAGAACCTCTCGTGTAACTTTAAATGGCGTTATGTATGAGAAATGGCGTTTAAACGAAAACAGTGGACAGAATTTTTTTTAACCTTTTGATGGGAATCCACCCTTCTACTCGGTTCACCGGATAGAAAATTTAAGCCTAAAATAGGAACCGAACCTGCGACTCGGGTTATCACGTCAGTTGCTTTACCAACTAAGCTACTGAGATTTCTAACCGAGATTGTTAATTTTTTGTGACTTAAACGACTCTAATACTAAGGAATAATATCCTTATATCGCAAGGAATTTACAAACGTTCAAGTAAAATGGACATGACACGCGAAAACAAGCATTCGTGGATAAGACAAATGTTTGACATACGCGGGAATCGAACACACGACACGTCGCGCTCAGTGAGTTAGCATGGTGATCTACACCACTCGGCTATCCAGGTAGGTAAAATAAGTTAATTTGTGTAGTCAAGTGTTTTACCCAAACCTATTGCTAGTAAATACAAATAAAAAATCTGAAATCATATTAATAAATCCTTTCTCAATCGTTTAACACAAACAGATTTTATTAAAAACTAACAAGTCGGCAATAACTATGTAAATATATTCTAGAATTTCTGTCTATATTATCCAGTCTGACATTATAATAACCTAGATTATTAGAAATCCTCGTCAAGATAAATAACCTTATAATATTTGAGATAAAATCTAGCGCCTTTAACACTAGTTTTAACCGATTTAAAAAAAGAAGGTGTTACTCAATTCATCTGTAATTTTTATTTGAAACTGAATTAAAGTGGAATGGGAACCAAATGACAGCTATTTGGTCCCACAACAAAATTATCACTTTTTGATTTGCGTTGGTACCTACGTTTTTGTAACCGTACCTGTCGATGTGTCACTCTGTCAAACAAAAATCGCATATCCGAGACTAGCATTACCTCATGTACAAAGAACTACAATTATAACTATTATTAACTATGTTTAAACTTTCTGCAGCCAAAACAACAAACAAATCAATTCAGAACTCTATATTTCATTAACCCATTTGTTTAATTAGGCATATAAATATGTAACAATAGTAATTTGTAATACGCTAATTATAACACGTTACCAATTGTATTACTAGATCATAGTTATTAACTAATAAGTTTAAACCATTCCACTATTGCAAATGTAGAACGATATTATTGCTACATTTTTAGAACTTTTATGAAGATGTTTCATACTATCCTACTAATATTATAAATGGTAAGTGTATGCATGTTTGTTCATCTTTCACGCAAAAACCACTGAAGGGATTTAGACGAATCTTGGTACACAGGTAGTTTAGAACCAGGATTAGAACCAGATATAGAAAATCGAAATGAAAACTATTTGTGTACCAAATTTCATAAAAATTCATACAGTGTTTTTTTGCGTGAAAGAACAACTAACATCCATCCATACTTACAAACTTTCGCGTTAAAAATATTAGATCTTAAAAATAAAAAATGACGTGTGATAAAAGGTTTTTGTTTCGAGTTGCCATTTTTCGGGCACTTTCAAAACTATGATATGACCATGGTCATATTTCCTGTCATATTGTAACACTGTGACAATTCAACAAATAACGTATAAGAAACGGATGTGAAATGACAAATAAACGTCCAAACAGTTATTTAAAACAAATTCTTAAATCCGTTTCATAAGAAAAGATTGATAAAATTATATATTACATACCAAACACGACACAATTGAGTGATTCCAAATTTCAAGGTCCATTGCGTGGTGACAATGGAGGATGAGATATTACGATTTTATTTGCGTAACATACGCAGCAATGCAATCGTGATACTTATTCGTGGTCGCTTGATAGAGATGTTTGGATACGCTTACCTGAAAAAAAGTAAGATGTTGTTAATTATGGTTTATACAATTAGTATACTACATAAAAGTTAAGTTAAATCTTTATTTGTAACTTGTATTATCAATAGGATTGACACTAATCGCACCCCCTTCCCTCCAATTTGAAAATCAAGCACAGAAGATTGGCTTTTCACACAAAAATAAAACAAAAGCATGAAAGAAAATGTAGCTAGTCTAAGAAAGCGGCTAGATTAGCCTGGCGTATCTTAATAATGATGATAACTTTCGGTCTACTTAGACTCATAGACGTACCTTACAGACTAACAAATATTTTATACAATAGTTGTTGGTAGATAACAATATTCAGTTCAAAAACAAAATCTCCGAATGTTTTAATTATTAAGGATGCATCGAGTATCATGAGGGCTTGAATTATTAAACACTTCATAGAAAACACATATGTATACATATGTATTGTATATGTATTTCTAATTGATAAACAATCGGTGTTCAAAAGATAGACTTTCTCTAATTAATATTTATTATATAATGAACAATTACATGTCTATGATTATTAAGTCATATTATGCTGTTTATTACTCTTGGGGGTTAAGAGTTAAATAATATATTACAACAATGAATAACATATTTAAGGCTGTATTATAAAAGCAATAACGGGAAGGCTTAATAACGAAATTGCATTGTTTTTACTGTATCTTTACATTTTCAAAATGAAAATCATTTTTCGAGATAAAATAACGACTAGGCCTGTACATTTCGAAAATTAAAAGGTAGCTTTTTAAATTGCGTTATTTTTCTTTCCTACAAAATAGACATAGCTTGTGCATGGATGAAAGGATTTTAAAGGCTGGCCAGTACATCAAAATTCAGCATATGGCAGAACAATATGGTGATATGGTGCATAAAAAAAATGATAAGATATCATAATTAAATACCTAGATAAACCCTAAGAATATTAAAATTTCTTGAA
Organism: Trichoplusia ni; assembly: GCF_003590095.1. Classification (NCBI taxonomy): domain Eukaryota; kingdom Metazoa; phylum Arthropoda; class Insecta; order Lepidoptera; family Noctuidae; genus Trichoplusia; species Trichoplusia ni. The sequence goes on from NC_039487.1 coordinate 6,559,252, forward strand.
ACAGTTTTCTATCAGTCAAAAACATTTTTTAAATCGTTTATTCATATACGAAGATAACCATCCACATTCAAACTCACAATAAAAAAAGTAATTAAAAATAATAATATAAATACAAGAAATAATTACGAATAAAGTAAAATCTCGTATTGAACGAAAGTCGGTAGTTATTATGGAACGAAGATACCGCTGAGGGCCATTTCACAAGTGAAGGAATTCACTTTCTCTTGAACTCAATACACAGTTCCTTATTCACGCATTTCTATGCGAATTCTAACTTATATCTTTGCATATTATTGCTGTTTATCACAGTAATAATATAAATGGAAATGTGTGTGTGTTTGTTAATTCATTATCCCTAAAAGGCTGGACCGATCTGACGGATTCGACTGGAAATATGTTTTTTTTTTATATTATCTTTACCCGATAAGGTTTATAATTGCTACTAAGATTTTTGCAAATTATAAGTAATAGATTTAAAAAATAAAAAAAACACGTTTTTAAATGTCACCGTCACTCCATTCAAATTTTATCAAAATCGGTCCAGCGGTTTTTATAGTTGTAAACAGCATTGTCACCGGGCTGGAAGCTATCCCAAAAATATTTATAAGTAAAAGAATAAAATATTGCACTAAACTTTGAATACAATTAACTAAACAGGCTAAAATAGTGTTGTAACAACATTAAATTGTGTACCTAAAAATAGTGTTGTTACCGGTATCGTGTAATTATATCTCATCTTGCAGAATCGCATACCGTTTGGCTTAGCTGCACAGGGTGTGTTAGACTAGTCTGGCGTGGGAATCGAACCAGCGACCGTAGCAGCCAATGATGTGTAACGTGATTTTGAGATGAAGGTGTAAGATATTAGATGTTAGAGTGATTTATTTGGTAATTTACAATTTCTTGATTATTTTATAAAATTTCAGAGCCAAACTCAATGACTTTTTTATGAGACCAAATGGTAGCTATTTCATGATAAATGAACAAAAGAAAATTATGAAAAAGTTATCCACAAAATCAAGTCCGAAATTCTCAGGTAACTAACAAAAGAAAAACCGACGATATGAGAATCTCCTTGTTTTCGAAGTCCGTTTAAAATAAATTGCCAAGACAAAGCTTTATTTAAATATCTAATTACCAAACAAGTATTTTTTTAAAATACTCATAATATTAATTTCTTTATAATAGTAGTATTATTTTTAATAATAAGGACTTCCAGACAAAAAAACCTTTTATCACAGGCAACTTGAAAGACACGAATTAAATTTAAAGTTATACATATCAAATAACCGATACCAATTTCTTTGACAAGCCAATCATAAACAATTATATCAAATTAAATTAACACCTGACATTTGGCCTTCAAAACCCAATATATTGCAATTTACGCCATTCACAAATTAACCAAGTAAACATCACAGGTAATAAATTAAAATCAAGTTATAAGCCTGTTATAGTTAAGTCAGCAAATTGGCAAGTTAATTATACGGTTAAAAAATTAACTGACGGCAAGGTCGTTGGTTAGTTACTATGCAATTGTTAACTGGAACGTGTTTAACTCTTGAAGCAACTACTGTTGTTTTTTAGTTGATATTGATACATGGAGATAGCTAAGTTAAGGTAGTTATAAAATATTTTCTCAATTTGTAATCTGTTTATGTGTCCTTGTGTTTTCTTTGTTGGAGTTCAATAATTAATCAATCTCAATCTGTATACAAAGTGTATAAACGCAACTCAATTACAGAGGTTCAGCTGTCATCCCGACCATCTGTCTGTCCGTCCGTCTATCACCAGGCTCTATCTCATGAACCGTGATAGCTAGACAGTTGAATTTTTTGGAGATTATGTGTTTTTGTTATCGCTGTAATAACAAATTCGACGTTAAAAACAACTGTTATATTTAATTTTGAATCTTCAATTTATGATAACATTGTTCACATCTTCACATGCAATAAATCCCATATTATTATACCAAATAAAATTTTAAGAAACCTCTAGAAGCCGAGGAATTTAATATCTAATTTAATATGCAGAACCTTCACTGACCACATTATTCTTGAACTAAACTAGTATAACATATGTCACAAGACATAATTATAGACAGTATGATTGAAAACTAATCTAATGCCAACCAAGGTCGCATGTAATTGCCGAAGCATATTTGCATTTTGTTGTAATTGCTCTAAATATCTTGTATATACTATGTTGTTATAAACATGCATCGAAAATACATATTAAAATTTGAGAAGGTTATTTTTTTAAACGTTGCACGTTTTGATATCGATTTGCTACCGTTTAATCGTATAAAATTCTTAGCTGTTGCCCGCGACTTCGTCTGCGTGGTTAGAATGTCATAAGTTATGACTTTTACTTCGCTCCTATTAGTCGTAGCGTGATGGTATATAGCCTAAAACCTTCATCGATGAATGGTCTATTCAACACAAAAATATTTTTTCAATTTGAACCGGTAGTTCCTGAGATTAGCGCGTTCAAACCAACAAACTCTTCAGCTTTATATATTAAGCAACTGTACCTAAATATCTTTATTTATTTATATACTTAAACTTTTATCACAAAAAGTAATCTAATTCAACGTTCTTTTTAACCATCCTGTGTTAGCTTTCGCTGTGGGGAAAAGGTTATTTTTTTTTTCTAAAAAAATAGATAAATGCAAAACATCCTCAGATGGTTATGCTGGTGGTCTAGTTAATTCATACCCGTAGTGTTATAATGATAGTCTGTTGCATAAGACATTTTAAAAGATGTTTATAATTACATTATGAACTATCACATAATATCTTATTTAAATAGAGATGCCCTTACCTAACCAGAAAACCTTTCTTTTCATATTTTAATATTCATTTTGTTACATCATACGCGGCATTCAGACATTTTTGAAAAAGTACATAAATAATTTATAATTACTTAAAAGTTAAAACATTGGTCAACATAATTTTAATTGCCTTTTTATTAAACATTGTTGGATAACGCTATTTTAGTCACGCTTTTTCTGTTCATGTTAATTTTTCAGAATGGAAACTTTTTATAATTTTTATGCGTTTTACAATTGCAATCATTTATAAGGCAGTTATCAAGCTTGTCTTCATTAGTTGCGATGAAATTAGTGTTAATATGAATTATTGTTTGTGTGACTTGTTAATATATTTGTCATGATAACAATAGTTCAAATAAATAATGAAATTAAATATAACCAAGATAAGAGGAACTATAAAATGTGTGATGATTTTTAAAGGAAAATTGCAATAATTAGTAACTATACCTTTCATATAAACTAAGAATAAATTAAAAAAACTTTTATACTCAATTTTTTACCCTTAGTTAATCATAGTTATTTGTAAATATCATATATACCTACGTACATATATGATCAGAGACAAGTTTCGCGAAATCGAAAGGAGTTATACCGTGCCGTTTATGTTAATTTATATTAATAAATACATGCCCAAAACAAGTGATTACTTCCTAGTTCCCTCAAGGATAAACAATATATTGCATATCTACTTTTACAAATAATTATTTTATAAAGAACGTTCTAGAAATTGCAACATATTTTATAACTAGCTGTTGCCAGCGACTTCGTCCGCGTGGTTAGAAGATATAAGTTAGGAATTTTTGAACGGAACTCCTCGAAGATGAATAATTTTCCCTGTTTTTTTTCCACATTTTCCATTGTATCTTCGCTCCTACTACTCGCCTTAAACCTTCCTCGATAAATGGTCTATTCAACACAAAAAAAGATTTCTTCAGGTTGAACCAGTAGTTCCTGAGATTAGCGCGTTCAAACAAACAAACTCTTCAGCTTTATATATTAGTATAGATAAATCGAATCTTGGAGCTTGAACTGAAGTCAACTGATATACATACCTACCTATTTTGTTATAGATATCTAAATAAAGAAAGAAACAGAACAACAACTTATACTCATTTCATAAATGTTTGTCCTCGGTGAGAATCAAACCCAAGACCACAAATACAAATGCACGTAGAACAATCATAACTCTTAAGCGACAAAATTGAAAGAGTAATTATTTTCAAACTAGTAATCAATTTAAAACAACGTATCACATTCCGTGTCTCAAATAATTATATTTGTATCAAACTTCCGATAAAAGCAATTGAACAATATTACGACCTCTAATCGACCTCTAACGAAATTATATTCCTACATTTGACATTCATACAAATAGGGTTTTAAGAATGCACTTCCTAGATTTATTTGAGTAGACGTGTAGGTAAAAAATATTGAAATATGAAGGATATATGTGACGATAATCTTAGCCTAATAAGTAGACCTAGTTTTTTTTTAGAATACTGTGTAATAATATTTTTGGGGTTCCGTACCTCAAAGCTAAGAATGGAACCCTATTACTAAGGCACCGCTGTGTATCCATCCGTCTGTCAACAGACTGTATCTAATAAACCGTGATAGCTGGACAATTGAAATTTTCACAAATGATGGATTTCTGTTGCCTCTGTAATAAATTTGATAGATGATTTGTTATAATAAATTTGTTTTCTTTCTCTTTTTTGTGCGGAACCCTCCGTCACAAGTCCGTTTTGCTTAACCAGTTTTATTTTATACCACTAGACAAAAAAATACATAGGTTATGATTATTTTCATGAGTAAACATTTATACTTCCCTAATACTAATTTGACAAACTAACCACCTTCCTCATAGTAATATAAGTGTAGTTGAGGAAAAGGGACAGAGCACGCCACTGTGTAGAGCGCTATCTCTTTCTGAAGAAGTAACATTATGCCCTTAGGTTTAAAACGCGAGTTTGTATGTATGATTGTTACTCTTTCACGCAAAAACCACTGAACTAATTTAGACGAAACTGGGTACACAGATAGTTTATAACCAGGATTAACACATAGTATATAGTTTTTATCCTGATTGTATGTTCTCGTGCGGACAATTTAGATTTTAAGGCAGGCCCGCGGGTGACAGGATATTACTATTCAACACATAACCACCATTGCGTCATAAATTATACAAATTATGATCATAATAACGACATATTATCAAGCGCTGACATACAATGGTATCTTTAATCCATCGTATGCGCCGGCGCAGCTAATGCGCGCACAAAGACTTCGTGAGACTCTGTCAGTGTCATAATTATGTTGGGACATGTTATTGGACAGATGTAAAATTATGTAATTAGGTTCATGATAGATGCGGTTAGCTTTTTAGGGTTCCGTAAAAGGGTAAAAACGGAATCATATTACTGAGGTTTGCTGTCTGTTAATCTGTTTATGCGTCTGTCACCAGACACCATCTCATGAATTGCCAGACAGACAGACATAGGTGCACAAATTTACAGGAAGCAAAAAGCGTTATGTACACATACAATCAAGAAACTGGTCAGTGCAATTAAAATTTGTCACCGTCTTCGCATGTTCATTTATTAATACCCAAAAGAAGGAGTGTTATACTCTTGACGTGTCTGTCTGTGCCGTCATATCTCCCGAATGGATTGAGCGATGTTGATTTAGTTTGTTTTGTATTAAATATGAATTATGTTAAACAATATTGTTTTTAAACTTTTATGGTAAGACATGTTTGATAAAAAAAAATTGGGGGTGAAAGCCTTTTCTGACGGGGTTTTCCAAATTTTTATATTTATTTTTCACATACATAATCATATTACCGCATAAAGGATATACTATCACTTAGCATATATATTAAGTGTAATAACGATGCTAAACAGACAGCAATATATACTTTTTCTCACACAAACTCTCACTGTACGAATAGACACTTTCACTATAGCTGGCCAATAGTAGACAGTAATAATTGACACCCTTTATGTTGAGGTACAGGCAGAGAGAAAAGTATACCATTACTTGATTTTTTTTGAAGAGCTTGTCTATTGTTGCGTTTCAAAGGCACATATAACTGAAATGAAAAGTTCCAAATTCTTGGTCAGGGACCTCGGTAGCTTAGTTTGTAAAGCTACTGGCACGTACAGCCAAGAATCGCCGGTTCGACTCCTGTCTGAAGTTGATTTTATTTATCGTATTATTTAAATAAGTTTCTTGTTATTATTTGTATTTAATACAAATAAAAATATCTTAATTCAATAACGAAAAGTAAAAACGATTTTCTTGAAAATGATTCACAATTAAAAGATACAATGGTTTAATTAAGCATCGCGCTAAATACGGGCTTCTTCTTTGTATTATTTCAGAATCGAATAAAGATAAAACTTACTAAATACCAATTCTTAAATATCACAAAAAAATACTTTAACTTTTTAAATCGGGTTCTAACGACTTTTGTTATTGATTGTACGAGGCACGAAACGTGATTGTGAAACTGCAGCTGTGTTTAGGAGATATATAAATAGTAAAAGTTTGTTTCATTCAAGTCTCTTATGATGTATTGATAAAACAATAATTACCATTTTATAATTAGTAAAAGTTGATAAATGGCATGTACAAGTTGAACTTGTGGTACAGAGGGTTCTGTATAAATAGGCTGGAAAAAGGAATGGAACTGAAAAATTTTATTGATCCTCAATTTAGAAAAATTTAGAAATTTATCGGGATTTTGCAGTTCAAGAGATGCAGCCAGATTACGTACATTACAAACAGACATCGGAACTTTTATATCTTTTTTACCCTTTAGATACATAACCTAAACCAGCCTTGAACATCTGATTTTATCAGAATTTTGGATTTTGCACTCTAAACATACATTTATCATAATTTTAATGTTTGATTAAACCAACGCGTCAATGTGTGAAGAAAGTTTTGTACACAGCTCATTGGGGTCACCTCGGCGAGTCAATATTGATTCAACTTAATGACGAGGAATTCTCTTAAGTAAACATTATATCCTGTAAGTAGTGTTTTATGTTTTAAAACCATAATTTAATGTTTGCAGTTGATGACCCCAATGGAACATTGGTGCTGAGATAGGGTATGACAATGTTGGACTAATGTGTTCTAGGTTTGCGATGGTTTTAGATAGGATATCCAAATGCAAACTGGTTCTATATGTTTTGTGGACGTAAAAAACTTTGAATATAATATCTTAGAAAAAAAAAACTGACTGCTATTATGACTACTTTTTATAATTACACATACTTATACAATATTTCAATTATAACTAGGATAATAAACTTTAGCATCAAATTCCCACGCATATTAAAACAATATTAATGCACTTGTCCATAACTAGAACCAGAGGCACACAGGTGTGTCAAGAAATATTCAAATAAGACGCCTAAGCACACCGAAAAATTAGAAAGTCGATAACATTGGTTTATTAGCTGCGCGTACGCATCTCAGACAGACGCACACACGCGCACCGCTCACGCACACATCGGCATTTGACCTTTCGTAGATTGTGAAAGCACTTGCTTAGATAGTTAGGTATTAAATAACAACTATTAGTTATATGTGGTTATAGGATACTAAAGTTTATATATTTGTAATTATAAATGTAATTATAATTAGGTCATGCAGGATTTTTGCGACATGAGTTCATGTTACATTTTGAGCGAAAAATTTGTGGTCCATCGATATAGAGAAACAATCGTTATGAAATTTCTAAAGTATATCAATAACGGTTTTATTATTTAGGTTAAATGTATCGCGATTAAGTTATATTTCTTTACAGTTTAACAATTTACATATTATTCAAATTTTGAATATGATTTTTGTCTTTAGGAAATTGTTTATGATTATTTCAATATTTATCGGTTATCTATCCGAAGTTTGGATTTTATCTCTATTTTTGAGATATTAATATTTAACGGCACGGTTAGCCGAGTGGTTGAGGTCACGCGTCGCGTCTCGGGTTCGATCCCCGCCTAGGACATGCATTTGTGTGATCCACGAATGCTCTATCTGAGTCTGAGTGTCTTTCTACATGTGATTTGTATGTTTGTAAAACCCCCGCCACACAAGGTTTAAATTCCATGCAGTCGTTTTATAAAAAAAAAAACCTAAACTAAAAAAGTTCATTCTGTATAAGATACTCAAAAAATCCGAAAACAGATTCATGGGCATCAACTGTAAAACAGGTTCAATTTCAGGCTTGCCTTGTTTTCATTTCAAAAGGTCAATCATCACCCAAGTTAATAAAAAGTATATCTTTTAAGATACTGACTTGTACCCTGTACCAAGATCTCCTAAAATAATACTGTCGCTGTTTTTAAAACGGGACGCTGCTCTACGGAATGTAGAACGCTATCTCCCTCCCACACTGATGACAGTCTTGGTTAAAATTCATATTACAGGTGTTTTGTATATAATGTAAGCTTTGAACATAAATTTAATGTTAAACCACTCTATAATACTTGTAAGTTGCGAAGATATCTTGTAAAGGCCTAAAGGGTACATAACATGGCACGTCGTTAAATCCATAATCATGACAAGTTGATGAGAAAATCCTTGAAGTAAGCGAGTAATGTCACAAGAGCTGGTATAGTTTAAAGACGAAAGGTCAGTAATTTTTGATCCTTTGGATTTGGTATTAAATTATTCTTACTTTATTTTGTGCTAGCAGTTGCCCGTGACTTCGTCCGCGTTGATAAGTAAGCTATGACACCTTGGGTTACAATGTCGCAATTTTCTTAAGGAACCCTAATATTTTTGAAATAAATTATAGCCTATGTTCAGCGGGGATAATGTAGCTTCTTAACAGTGAAATAATATTTAAAATCGGACCAGTAGTTTGGAAGCCTATTCGTGTTATACAAACAAACAAATCTTTCCTCTTTATAATATTAGTATAGACGTTAATCGAGAATGATCCCATGGGAACATAAAATCGGGATAAAAACTATCTTATGCGTTAATCTTGGTTATAAACTTTCTGTGTACCAAGTTTCGTCTAAATCAGTTCAGCGGTTTTTGCGTGAAAGAGTAACAAACATATCGAAACATTTAAAATATTAGTAGGATATGACTAAAGTTTTAACTATCGTATTTAGTAGAAAGTGATAATTACACATAACTAAGGGCCGATTTTTCAATCGCCAGATAACTTTTATTTGACAAACATGTTTGACGTTTTGACAGCTTTTGTATAGAAAATATGTCAAACGGCCATATTTATTCCTCAGATAAAATTTATCTGACGATTGAAAAATCGGGTCTAAAACTCACATAGTCAGAGAGAGAGATAGGGTACAATTAAATTGATTAGCTTTTTAATAATATTTTGAAAACCAAATAACTTTGTTTCATTAAAAAGTATTAATACTTTTTAATGACCAAGGTTCTATGAACAGTCGCAAGAGTGGAGTTAATTGATAATTAATATTTTCATATGATAATTAATAATTGAGTCTTAGTTGGTTGATTTGCTAAGAATTACTTCTGAGACATCCTTAATCAGGCGTTATTTTTAAATCAACATACAGCCTAAAAAACTTAAAAATAACGAAGCTTTCTATTATTTGACGTATCATCAAAATTGGTTCAATAGCTTCTGATATAAAACCGAAGAACGTCACAAACATACAACTCTACGTCTTTGACATATTAAAATAGATATTCTGGTGTTTAGAAACACTGTGTTAAACACCAGCCATTAAAGAACTTTCATCAATTCAAATGAGTTTCAATTTCACCATGCATGGGATTTGAACCCACGACCTTTATAGTTCAAGCTGCTAAGGAAGCAACTTGAGCTACTGGTGAAGCAATTTAATATTATTAATTTATTGCGTATTGGTTTACACAAATATGGGTATTTAGGACTTGTCGCCAAATAGTATAATGTCAATTTAAACTGACATAAAATTATAGAAGCTATTTAATTTTTTTGCAAACAAATACAATGAAAAAATGACACTAATAGTACGGCATTAGACATATAAAGCCCGGATGCACAGCTTTGAGTCCTGTCTGGGGTAAATTTTTCATTGTATTATTTGTATTTAACTACACGAGTTTTTTAATTGTCAAATTAAATCAAATCAAATTGTCCATGATAATTTCAAGAAGTACCAGTTCAAACGTGAAAATATTTTTGGTTTTATGAAATTAATTTATTAAAGAAAGCTATTTTTTATATGACATCACGCTATGATCAATAGGAGCTAATAAAATTCAGATTAATGCGCGTTACTCAGCCAATTAGTTGTAGGTGAATAAACTGTAAGAGCTTGTTAAATTTGAATCGCCTTAAAGTTTTTGGGAGAAGAGGAAGTGACCTTTGCTTAGCTATGGGAAATGTTTTGAAGGTCGCTTTATCAAAGATTAGCTATTGAAGGTTCTGGAACTAGTTTTTAAACAATGTGGTAGTGGGTTCGATGCCGGTGTAAGTGTGACACTTGTTGAGTGTAGGTCAAGGTCGCATTTCTATTAATCATTAGCTACAGAATATAAAATAATTAAGGTCAATTAATAAGCTGGCATATTTTAAATATTAAAATAGAATATGTTATTTGATAAAATAAATTGTAATTTGTAGACACATGAGAAAATAATTTAAGACTTATTCGTTTTAAACAATATTAAGTAATTACTTCATAAATAATTAACTTATATCTTAAGCAACGCTTACCGAAAACAAATAAAACTGAAACGATATACGATTAATAAATTAAGTTTAAATAATAAACAAGTTTTTTAAACTTAAATACGGAAAGTGAATGGTGTGTTGTAATTGTACCAAATTCGTATATTTTTTATCCGACTGCGTCAAAAAAGGGGTAATGTTTAACCTAATTTGTTCACAATTTAAAATGTTCGAGAACTTACTACGAATTTAAATGAGCTTAAAAACAAATATTTTTTTATTAATCCGACACTCCGTCTCGTCATTATAACACAAAAATAAGATATAAAATTATTATACTAGATATAGTATATTCACTTAAAATTTCAATTTATCTCAATTTGAACTTAAAAAACAATATTCTCAAATGTCCTAATTCTCAAACTTTATATTTTCAAACACCAGAGGCACAGGCAGTACCGTATCATCCATTAGGCACTTTAGGCCAGTGCCTTGGGACCCACTATGATCAGCGGCCCAGCACTCCCGAAAACTTTTTTTTGTAAAAAAACCTACATTCCTGACAGTATAAGAGAGACAGTGTCCGTCTTAATAATAGGCATCTTAAAAAAAGACTCCATTAATTTGCACAGGAATTGAAAATTGATTAACATTTCAGTATCTATCCCATTTTATTTGCAATTCAATTAAAAGACGTCTCCAATAAGGTTTAATACATTCTAGAACATGTGCTCCTATTCCACATATACCTTTAAAGAAATCAAGGCCCAATAAAACCAGTTCGATAAAAACTCTCACGTATTATCGACATATCGACATCCGCACATCACTAGGCTCGCCCAGTGCGGTGACCTAGTGAGGGACAGGTTTCGAGACTAGGGTGGGGCTCGTATGTGAGCGAAAAAGAAATGATTGCTAAATTATTACGATATCGTTAACCGAGTATCGATTGGATTTTTATATTGATTTGTGTCATATTTGTTTCTCAAAAACTATTTTTGAAATGTTGACATTTGTATTTTTGGTGTTGAAGTTTTATTGGGAAAGAAATATCGAACTGATGGTTGTATATTTATAACCGAATTTGGAAATACAACAGATTTATAATGAAAACATTTTCATATTGTTCTTTCTGAGTTTATAAAACCTGGTTGACTCAAAAAGGAAACAATTTCATGTATTTCCTAATATTATCAATATTTTAGTTACTTTTTATGCTTCAAGAGCACTATGCTCTAATAATTTTGAAGAAAGAAATTCTTTTTGCTACCTACAAGACACGACAACTCGAAATAAAAACAAACACTTGAAGGAGTTTCATTTCTTGACTTTTCGTCATAATTCTAGGGTTCATCAATTCGTTCATCGTCACGTTTCATCAGCCCAGTCCTCAATAAAACACATAATTATTACTATAAAACGATTTAAACAAACCATCAAATCTCCGCTTGATCTGGCACCGCACGAGATGTATCAAATGTTACGATGTTCCACATTTTAACATCAGTTTGCGGTTTCAAATGGAGTGGCAAGATTAACTGCATTGCTAAGATGAGTACTTGGTTTATTTAACATAAGGTTTAGGTTGGCAAAAACTGGTTAGATTATAATTTAGGGGCCTCGGAGTCCATTCAAATACCTTCAAATACAAAATTGGTAGGTCTAACATAATCTATAGGATATGAATTTATAAAGTTGTAGTCATCAACTCTGGAATAGCTGGACCGATTGTGACGGGACTTTTCTGATGTAATAAGGAGTACTAGGCTAATAAATTTATGAAATATACTTTTTCATAAAATATATAAAATAAAGTATATGTTGCGTAAAAAACCCTTGAAAAATTATCAATAGAAACCGGAATCTGAGATCGGTTAAAATTGATTGACTAATAGACCACACATGCATATATATTTGAGATTTATGTTATTTAGTGTTAAAACTTAAGCTTGTTGTATGTTTGATATTGCAACAGAACACCTAAATACGAGAATATGTAAAGACATTAATGTAAGGTTCAAATGACCGCTGCTATTAAAACGGTTTATATATGGAAATAATCGGATGTTACTTCTAAGAAATTCGTTAGTTTTAATAGTGTGAATATTTGTGAAGTGTCAATAAAGTACCTACGAATCATTAAAAGTATTTGATATTTTACGATTGCTGTAATATCATTTTAAGATGGTAAATATTTGAGAATAGTTGACAGAAGATATTCTTGGTGATTTAAAGTACCTACTTGCTGTATTTACAAGGTTTTATTGTAATTGTTATTTTTTATAAAAGATTTGGTAATTGTGAAAATGGTGGAAATTTGCTGCCTATTGAATAATCGCGAGTCTTATATTCATGATATTTTTGTATCACTGTTAATATATTACTATAACAACATGAGCGATGTTTTTAGAATGATATTTAATCGTTTTTTAATTGGCTTTTAGCATGTTAAATAACGACCTTTTTAGCGGAAACAAAACTTCATTATAATTTCTGAAATATTTCTCATACAAAATTGGTTTTCGTGTTTTCTCATACATTTCCGCATAAATCAAGAAAATATTAACTAAAAACACGCACGGTCGATTTCCGATAACGATTGATTTGAGGGCCGATTTAATCGATCGATTTTAATTTTATCCAACTCGATTCTCGATTCGTCTATAGGAAGTTAAGTTACGTTTGTAACCGTTTTAAATTGCAGTTACCTCAACTGCCTTACTAAACTTTCGACTGACAATTGTTAACTTCCGGTTACTGAGATATGTATATTTTTATATAATATGTATACATATACATAAGTACGAATACTTTTTACTATAATGATTAATAAGTTATGTACGCGTAACAAATGGTTTCACTTTTTAATTCGTCGTGACTTAGACTCACGATCGGTCACTCCTTTTCTATACATTCACGATTGCTCTATTAAATGCTCTTGACTACAATAGTTTATTTAAAATTGTTTTTTTATTCAATTAAATGAAGCCAATAGCAGTTAACCATTGGACATAGTTTACTACTAAATTGCACCATTTTACTCGCGCATAAGTGACGTATTTCGATCAAAAACAAAACAATAACCTAAACTCTAAAATTCTCTATATTCCTAAGTAATTAATTGCAATAAACTAGACCTTATCGCTATGGAATAAGTGTTACATATTTAACAAATCAACAATACAAAAGGATTAATTAATAACAGATGTACTTCAACAAAAACTATAGGATGCCATCACCATCTCCTCATTACCGAATGGAATTAAAGATACACAAACTTTTTCTTTTATCTTTTGAACAACAAAAGATAGCATTACAGTGCGATATCTCAAAATGAAAGCCATTACTGATGTGCTACTTGCGATCAATAGTCGTAATTATGGAAAACGGTCGCGTCAAATTATTATTGTTCCGTAGGCATATAATTATGGTGGTCAGTCGAAATGTTAGTTGCATGTGAAAATGATTTTACTGTTTTTCTTTTGTTATTAAACTGGTATTCTCGGATAGCCGGTGGAGAAAAAAAACACAGTGATCGTGACGTGTCGCGGGTTCGAGCCCGCGAGTAAAGTTTAAAAACAAAACAAAGGTATAAAAATGTTTTTTTAAGATAATATTTTTTGTAAAGATTTTATTGAATAGATTTACGTTTTTTAGGCAAAACTTTAAGAAGCCAAGATCTTTAGTTATTTTTTACATTCAATATGATATCTAATGCTTTCCATTAAGTTTTAAAAGATACGAATATCTAACCTCAGTTTTAGATACAAATCTTTATAGCACAGTAACATCATTTGACTACATCTAATTAATATCTTAATCAAAATAACTTCATAGCAAATAACATACAGTTATAATTATGCAAACCATGTATTATATGTTGCAATGTATCTGAAGATTAAAATACCCACTCTTAGTTGACAAGGTCCAAGTGTTGTGACCCCAATTAACCCTTAGTTGTGACCTTTAACTGTAGTGGTCAACGGGTCAATCAACCTATAATTGAATACTTAGTAAATAGTATTTAGGGAGTGTAGGCTTTAGGTGTTTTTCTTAAGATGTGTGATGGTGGTCTTAGCTTCTTTGGTTTGTGGTGATTAAGGGTGCAGGTTTGAACCCCGTGCAGGCTAGTTTCGATGTGATTGCTAGTGTTTTTCTAGAGTTTTCAATTGGATTTTGTCGATTCTCTATAATTTGGAACAGCTTTCATTTGATCCCACAAAATTTCATCAAGATTGGCTGTGTAGTTTCTATTTGAAGTCTCAAAAAATATTTCATTATAAAAAAATAACACTGGCCACGGCAATATGTATGAAATAGTCGAATTTAAACAATTTAAGGAATCAAAAACAGATTAAAAATATCGTTGTTTTTATATAGTTTTTGGAGTTTCTTGCCGGTTCTTCTCCATAAGAATGACACTTTGGAACTGTGCAACTAGAGTCAGTAATTAATGTAACGTTTCAAAAGTGCCTGAGAAACGGCCTATTTGAAATAAAATCTTTTGATTTTGATTTTGATTATATTCCACTTTACTATCACGTAAATATGAATTTAATAAGATTATTTGATACATACAGTATAGAAACCATTAAAACTCGCACTGTAACACAATCAATACAATATCAACTTCAAAAGCGTACAATTTAATGAAAATATTACATAATATATTACATACTCTAACATTAAAGTTACTGAGTTAGTATTTCATCATTTTCTCACGCTCTCATCCTAGGTAATTGGTTTATCCTTTCACTTAAATATCTACATTTGAATCTGAATATTTCCTACTGTTACATAGCCGACGAATATAGATAGTACTTTTGTAGCTGAAATCAAAAAAGAAATAAGCTATGCCTTTTTGTAAGTCGGTTAAAATTATGAAAGAGTTATTTATGATTGTCATTAGTCAGAAAGTTTATAATTATAATAAAAATTGTGAATTGAAAACGTCTCAAAACTCTACTTATGTTTTCTTGTGATTCTCTTACCATATACACCGTGATTTTTTAGTCGTTTTACAAAAGCAGCCCAGTTCATGTATCCGACGTAAAATACCCCTAGGCGCGATTATTATTTTTTTATCATCAACTAAGATAATAGATACGAAGAAAAATTAAACAAGAGAAATCAGAAAAATACACTAAAAAGTGATAAAAACGCCGCCGCCCGCGCCCCTCACCATTGTTACAAGGCTCGGACCGCGCTCGCATCAGAGCTGTGTTTCTAAAACTACGAATTGCATCATTATAATGAATAAAAATTGCATTTTAAAAATATTCAAATCTCATAAATACCTATTTTTTATCATTAAAGTGTTCTAGTCATTGGATACATGAACTGGGCTGCTTTTGTAAGACGACTAAAAAATCACCGTGTATAGGGTAAGCTTTCAAAATTATATCTCAATTTACAGTTAGAATATATAATATATATAATATAATATATCCTGGGACAACTCACACGGTCATCTGATCCCAAGCTAAGCAGAGCTTGTGTTATGGTAACCAGACAACTGATAAACTTACTTATATATTTCTAAATCCATACATATCATAGATAAATTACACCCAGACGCCAGAACAAATGATCATGCTCATTACACAACATATGTCCTGGGCGGGAATCGAACCCACGACCTCCGGTATAGCAGTCAGGGTCACTAACCACTAGACCAACTGGCCCGTCAGTTAGAATATATGTAATATATTTTTCGTGCAGATAAGTTTTAGGATTAAGTGTCAAATATCGCAAGAGGTGATTCCACCCACCATTTCTTAGGCCAACAAAGTATCCAGTGACAAATGCATGGATAAACATTTACAGTTTTATAATAAACTAACTGCGTAAGACTATCGTAAATAACTAAAGTTTAAACGTCTAAAGTCTTTCACCACACATTACTTAAGAATTATAAACAAGTAAGTAATATTTTTCTTGCCCACTGCGTCCCACTGCTGGGCAAAGGACACACAAATCCTCCCACGCTTCTCTATATTAAACAACAACCAATCATAATATAGGAAAGTTAATAACAGATTATATGAATGCTTGAAATATATGGGCATCGAACCCACAGCACGTCATCACAGTGCGTTTTGATGTTTGACCGTAAGACAGTTGTTTAAAGGTCGTAGATTCGAATCCCTATATCTTTGCGCTGCTATAATCTCCTTACCTATGTTTTTGCGTTTTCATGTGCATATTAAAATACATCAAGTTTTTTTTCACTTCACAGATACGGTGACGAAGCAAACCGGAATATTCACGCAATTCGGAGGTCTATGGGCAGCTTAAACTCTGACAACAAGCTCCCAATTCAATACGAGTCGGAACCTCTAACTGTCAAAATTATGACTTTCAAATAATAGTGTTGACAAAATGCTTAAAAGAATACGAATAGTGTAAAATTCAATCCAATTTCCATTCATTCATCTGCCATTGTTAATACCATTATTGGCACCCAGATTGCACATCACCCACATGATAAGAGGCTCTATCTTCTGACTTAACCTTTAAGTTATAAAATAGTGAATATCATCACCCATTTGACATTTACTTGAGTGACCACTCACTAAGTTATGCAAGACGTTACAAGATACATACAGATGTGCTATAGAAATATAGTTTTGTTTTAGCATAATATATGTTAAAGGTAGATTTTGTAGGCTGTTGGATGCAATGTTGCTTTTAAGACTAGGTTTCAATGGTGACATTTTGGAGGTTACAATATGTAGGTTTTTGTGCCGTAATATTGTGTGTTTAGATTTGATATCATTTTCTCATAGTCTTCAACAATATTTTCGTAAAAGTTTAATTCTATCTATCAATTTCAAAGATGTGTACTTGAATTTTAAATATCATCACCTGACTACCAAAAAGTAGAAAAGACCGTTATTATGTGTCATGTTAACATGATCAAGAAGAAAAATTAACAATGTTACACATTTTGAAACATCAATTCATACTTACGAAAAAAATAAATGTTATCTGAGCCACTGAATCTACATAAAATGTTTAAAAATTAATATCCTTTAAATAAATTATTACACTTAGGCCCGATTTTTCAATCGTCAGATAACTTTTATTCGATGAATATATTTGATGTTTTGACAGCTTTTGTATAGAAAAAATGTCAAACGGCCATATTTATTCTTCAGATAAAGGTTATCTGACGATTGAAAAAAGCCTTAGTCAGTTAATCTTTGTCGTAACCTCAATGGGATATATATATATATATTTAAATAACCAAAAAAAGGCTTACTGAATTTACTGAGAACTGGTTTTTTTATAGAGATTTTGAATAACTATCACAATCTATAAACAATCTACCACCATACTTGGCTCCTATAGACGCGAATACCACATCCCACTTCAGGCGTTTTTCAATGTGTATATTTAACACAAGGAGTATCCCATAGTTAGATTGGACCGTTACGGAATATTACAATATTCCAAAGTCATATCCAGGTCATATTTCACGGTAACTATAACAAATACTGAAACATACATTTTACAGTTAAATATGTTTTTATATGCAGTTATGTTGCATAGCTAACTGATTTCTTAACAATCGTGAGCCAATATTGTTTTGACATTTCTTGGTTAATTCTTTGCAACTGTTTTTGAGTTTACCATTTTTTTAAATGTATTGCAAAAAGAATTAATTAGTTAAATCTAGAATGTTTTTTTTCTCCATTTGAATGAATATGAATTATCACAATTTTAATATTAACTTGTTATACACTTTGTGGTAAGTTAGCCTTTAAGTAGGTATCATAAGCCTCATGTTGTTTCTGGCACTTTAAGTGTGTAAGTATATAAAGTGACATTTGTTAATTAGATTTGTGCCCTTCTGTACTACAGGTTTAAAGTCAAGTGAACTCTGATATTTTGTACCGATGATATCACATGAATGCTTGTTTGTATAAATAACATATTTTTTTTTAAACAGCCTTTGAATTTAGCTCCCAAGATAACCCGTACTTTACCTAATCGTCTATATAAAAAGTTTCGTTCAAAAAATAAAATATTTTTCTTTAGTGTGAGCAACCCTTATCACTTAGGGGTATGAAAAATAAATGTTGTTCTATTCTCAGACCTACTGAATACGCATATAAAATTTGGTAAAATCGGTAAACCCGTTTCGGAGGAGTACGGTAACTAGCATCGTGACACGGGAATTATATATATTAGAAGATATATATTAAGATGTTCATAAGTATAATATAGTAAATAAGGTAAGGAGATAGGCAACCTTAGGTACCGGATGTAGTAAGGTGCTGGCGGGGAGTCTGTCCACTTGCGCTTTTATTTATAATGTAGGGCGACTAAAGAAAGTTCGTTCGGATGCAAAACAAACTTTAAATCAATACGACTGAGTGAAAGCAAGACTCTACCAAGCAAATACAGGTGTAATAATAATACTTTAAGAGAATTAAATATTTTATTCGTACTAAGAAGTCTTTTAATTATAGTTGCTTAAGAGGTTTATGTACATATAATTGCGGTAGTTATAACACATTTATTTGAAGACGAAAATCTTGAATTACAAGCACGCAATTTTTTGTGAATCTTTTCAGAAATTTTAGTTGTTGATACTCTAAAGATTATATTAAATATGTTTTATAAAAGATTAAAATATGTAGGTACTTATAGCTATAACTGGTACCTTTCACCAAGTTGCGGACATGTGCTAAATGCCCACAAATGTTATGCATCTTAATTTTTTATCTAAAACCTTGGCATTATTAAGGCTCTATTGCAAAATCTGTAATACTTATGTAAGTTAATGTTAGTTAATCTTTATATGAACTTAATGTAGTTTGGGTAATCATTCCGACATCGTTTCGTTAGTGTTTCTGGATTTGTAATGTGTATTGATTAACATAATTTCGTTTTTTAAGGAAAACTACCTATAGAAAAATCTGCAAAGAAAATTAAAAAAAAATGTTTATTTAATTTATCCTTCTGACATTCAACTTATAAGTGAATTATATTAATATGTTACGCCACAATATTGACCTTTAATCAATATACATTATTATAAATACAATACCTGTTCTAGAACTGGCCAGAAAAGCGGAAGTCTATTCTTTTAAAAGTTCAGATTTAAAAACCAGCGCGTTGATGTCTTTTGTTCCGAAGGTTATTTTTAATAAATTTATTATTATTTTAAGACCTGACTCTATCAGAATTGTTACAAAATATCACTAAAAGTGTATACTAAGACTTCTGTGACATACTTTCCAATAATAACGATGGTATAAATGGTTTGTACCCAAAAAATGGTTACGAAAAAAGAAATGTCGAAATTGACTACGAAAATTTAATTCTGCCTTAAAGCCTTTCTAGAAAGGTCAGCTGTATGTAATTAAGTGTGTTGACACTAAAAATCGTGATAGTCTCTTGACATTTATATAATAAAAAGCTTACCTTGACATGAAACTAGAGTGGAGCTTAGTAATAGAGCGGCGACCACGACAAATGAACGCATCCTGTTAAAGTTTCTGTCACATTTATATAACCTGGGCTGCAGCATTATCACGGCACTACAAATTCATCGATTTAAATAAAGTTTTTGTACACAGCACTTTTTTCACAATTTTTCGTTTTTATTTTTTTATTACAACGCCATTGCGTTTAGGTGCGCGGGCGCAGCGATACCGTTGTTTGTGAAAGTGCGGAGTTGTCGGGGAGGTCCGTGTGGGGGCACTGTCGGCGCTAGACTGGCGGGGCTACGCATGCGCACCGCTACCGACAGTTTCTTCTCTGTTAACTTCTTACTTGTGTTGGGCAGGGGTGCGCAACATTTTTGAGAGCTTTCAGTTTGATTGATGAGAGATGTGGTGTTAAGCTTTGACTTTATTGAATAGGTATTTTCCTCTTGGTTGCTGTTTTTCCACTGTTTTCGGTTCAAAACCTCCCCTTAGGTAATAAAATATATTTGACCAAGTAGAGTTTAGATATTTAATGACATTTCGAGAACTGTCAATCGACCTTTCTTGTTAAGAGGTAAACTTTAATGTTTAACTTTAATTAAACTGTTTCCAAGCCTGCACAAATGTATCAAACAATTTAGGCAGACTCCTACCTAACAGTCTAATATCGTTATAGCTAATACCGAAACGACGAAACCAATTTTTAAAATCAAAAATAAAATTACACGTTACTCGTTTGGTATTTCAGTCTCACAAAGATTTCAATGGCAGAAACACCAATTAA
This sequence comes from Trichoplusia ni, assembly GCF_003590095.1. Taxonomy (NCBI): domain Eukaryota; kingdom Metazoa; phylum Arthropoda; class Insecta; order Lepidoptera; family Noctuidae; genus Trichoplusia; species Trichoplusia ni. Next base: position 6,579,981 of record NC_039487.1, read on the forward strand.
AGTAGATTTATTGACAATCACCAAAGGTTGTGAACATCTGGGGCCGAACCCACTTCACTTTCAAACTCGGTCGTGCCTCGCGGACGTGGCGCGTAAATATCACCCAAATGGACACGGAGAACGCACTTTCCGCACCATAGGTTCCGGGTTCGAGTCCCCGACGATACACTGAACTAGAACTAAAAATTGTGGAACAATTACTTAGTTTACGTTCTGTATTTTTTGTTCTACATTAAATATCGAAATCTTGCCATCAAAATCTTTAGTTTTTATTTCAAAAAAGGCCATTTTCCAGGCACTTTTCAAAGGTGCACGCCTCCAGGTGACCATTCCTATGGATAAGCACCGGCATTAAACTCCATATAGTTACCGCATGGGTTACCCGAAAGGGCCCCGCGGCCTTTGTCTTACTTTTTAATCTTGGGTTGAAAAGTTTCAACCCATGCTGAAGGTATACTCTGCCCAAGAATGGGGCATGATGCACAGGATAAGCAACAATTTAAAAACTCTTTTATTTTGTAGACGATGAGGTCTCTACAATCCAAATGCCATGACAGAGTCAGCGTAACACTTAAACACGACTTTAACTGCGCGTTGTTTGTATTACATGCGGCGGTAATTCACCGGTTTAAACTTGCCATTCCTACAACTTTAAAAGATAACTATGATTCTCTAATGACTTTGAGAATTTTCCATCAGCCTTAACGTCAGTGGAAATGTCAACATACTGTTTAAGAAAAGCTGAATTTAGATGAGTTTATATAATTGTAATTTTTTTATACCACTTTGTAACTTTACACCGTTTTTGCAAACATCAATAATTAGATTAAAATTCTCAATAAGGCCTCTACATGTTGGACCTGTGTCCCCGTGCAAGCCTTTAAAAAGGACCGGGTCTCTTCACATGAAGTGATCCCGTGACTAAAAAGATGTACAAGATTGTACTGTAATATATTTTTTTGAAGAGTATCTTTTAAGTTTATTGCCCGTTTTTCTAAATAGGAATTACATTTAAGAACCAAGACTGTGAGACTTAGAGTAATTATTATCACGTTTTAAAGTGCCTGGAAAACGGCCTTGAAACATTGGATTCTCATTTTCAAACTTCCTCACCTTTTTATTCCTCATATCCTTTACTGCCTTCAACTCCTTTGAAAGTTTATTAAGACGACGATATAACAATATCGCTCCTTCATTGCCGACTACTGGTATACGTTACAATATTATATTATGCTGCTAAGAGAGCATGATTCGAGTCTCGTGCCCCTGACGCCTTGTGAAGGGTTGATTTACTTGTTATTTACCGAAATTCAAGGTCAAACTTTGGAAATAATTTATTTTTAAATATATTTAGAGTAGTATATTGCAAAGTACACGAAAACTGACGTGTACTTTAAACGTATTTACCTGGTAGCAATTTACAGAAAAAAATGGATCATCAAACAACCTCTTTTTTATCAATTTATGTTCCTTTTATGATTTGGAATCAAAGTACTCGAAAATACAATCGAAGCTAATTATGACTCGGTAATTTTTTGCGATGCTCTTTTGGCATACATTTTTAGTTTTGATTTTTCTGATTATAATAACTATTTTTGTCTTAATATTAACCCTGAATCTATACTATCAATATTATTATTTAGTTTTTATTAATGAGATCGTGTTTTATGTGTATGCGTTTGCGGTGCTATTTATATATTTGTAGTAAAGTGTCAGATTGCAGGTAATCAAGAGATTGTAGCCAATTAATGTAAAGAAGTTGTGTGGCATACTGATTCCTGATTACGATAAACGCCAAAACACCTAATAACCAATTCAGTAGTTACACTTGACATCATTTACAAATGTTTGACTACACATTGTGTGTGGTCCGTTCCATCGCATCGTCCGGTCCGCATACCTTTACAGAATTCCCTGCCAAAGTTTAATCACAAATTGGTCAATAGTTTAGGAATGCACAGATGACGTAGGTATAGACATATTTCTCTCAGTAATTAACATTTATTAGACTGAATTGACTTGAATGACAATGTAGTATTTTTAAAATGAACAGAATAGTTTTTAAGATTGTTTGTAAGTGTTTGTTAGGGTCATTACAACATATAAATGTTGGGATCCCCACCCTCAAAAATTATTGTTCACCCAACCGATTTGTATTTCACGAGAAATACTCGCAGTTGTAATTTTTTTCCTATTTACGCTCAACAAAAGAATCAAAGTTTTAGAATGTCCAATTGCACGCTTCAATAACATAAGTACACACAATTGTCACACCATAAGCTCACCGTAGAAGTTCCGGGTGCCTCCCATAATGGCCGTTCCAGATCATCAGCTGATACCGAAGCGAGACTGCAAAGTACTGGTACCTCGGCCTCCGGAAACTGACTATCACATGAGAGGCCAAGATAACAGCATACCATATAGTTTACTCTTTAGGTTGTAATAGCGCAAGCAATCACCGCAATGACTGCCCGGATAGCCGGATAGCCGCGTGGTTGAAGTCACCACGTCACCTTACTCTACACGACGTGTCTCGGGTTCGATCCCCGCGTAGGACAAGTAGGTGTGTGATAAATGAATGCTTGTTCGAAGATTTTGAGTCTTTGTGCATGTGATTTGAATGTTTTTGTAACCCCGTTAAAAGGAGTTTTCTTAAAGAGGGAGTCGTTTTGAAAAGTAGAAAAATAGATGCGCAGAACAAAAGATGACCAAGAAACAAGAATAATGCCCTAACCAATTTTCGGCCCAAGCGTGGGCGACGACACAGTTCCCTCTTAGTCTGATGGGATGGGAATCCGACACGACTGGAAAGAGATCAGGCACCAGGTCGCACATTTTTAGGTGCCTACCAAAAACGAATGCTGTAGAATCTATTTCTAAAACGCACACAATATTCGAAAATTAGTGCGTGCTTTGTAATCGAACTCAAGACCAAGACCTAAAATTCTCTTTATAAGTCACCGTTTATCATCATCATCATCTCAGCCTTTAGCAGTCCACTGCTGGACATAGGCCTGTCCATAAGTTCTCCAGCGCGACGGGTTCATTGCCACCTGCATCCAACTTGACACCGCGGTCTTCACCAGGTCGTCGGTCCATCTGGCAGGTGGCCGTCCGCTTGGTGGTACGTGGTCTCCACTCCAAAACTTTTCTGCCCCATCGGCCGTCCGATCTTCGCGCTATGTGGCCCGCCCATTGCCACATCAGCTTGCTAATCCTTGTCAGCGTTTATGCTGTTCAGGTTTATAGCGATAGTTGGACATCTAAGAACTACACTCTTCTTAATGGCAGGAACTGTTTGTAAGAAAGATTAAGATTTCAGTAGCCTTTTTAAATGATTGTAATTATAAACTTAGAGATTTTTCAATTTCAGGGAATAAAGCTGTCCTAATTCCATTTGAAGGAATGTGAAGAACAAATAAGACACAATTGCATTCTTTAAAATGCCAAGATTAAGTTAAATGAAGCTTTTAGCATAAATACTTGTATAAATGAATAAATTAGTTCCTCGACAAGGCATTTTATTTGCTAATGTCGTGTCAAACTGTAAATTGTGTTATTCATTCGGGTCATTTAACACTACACTTGTAATTGAGAACCGATTCATTATCGTAATTGGATTCACTTATTCTTGACTGGGAGATAAATGCATTTTAAACTACTGTGAATGTTTTACATGCTCAGAGTTTCGAAATTGCTCGACCTTAAGAAAATAATTTGAATTGAAGAAAAGAAAAAATCGATAGTAAAGGATTAAAAATACAATAATTTATTAGGGTTATCTTTGCGAATTTAATAGATGGAGTATCAAGTAAACACTTAAACACAAAATTTAACAGTGCTTTCGAGAAGTGTGATAAATTTACCACCACACTGCCATCTAGTGTTAAACTCAATAAAACATTGCAATAAAAGTCCTGATGTAACTCAAAAATTACAGCATAGATGGCGCTTACCTCGACAAAACCATTATTAGTATTATCAAGTTGCTAATAGATGGCGTGTATTTTACAACTGAAGCGACATCTATTGGAGAGATAATTCAACAGACAAAAACGATAGATGGCGCTTTAACAAGTGATTTAGTTGTAATAATAAAACAATAGGTGGCGTTGTACGTAGCTCAACAATAAAAAGCAAGTTTATATGTTATGGAAAAATGGAGCCACCATTACATTTATAAATATTTTTGTTTTAGTCCTTTTAGAATATAATAGTGTTGTTTCTTGTCACTAAACAAGCGTAACGTCAATCCTGAGTGCATGAAATCCGATCAGTCATGGCAAATTGCTACGAAGCTGCTCAAATCTTGAATAAGTACCAATCATGATAATCGGTTGAAATTATTGAGCTGCAGCCGCATTTTGTTCACACGGTGCCAAGGGGATAAATACACTTCTTTCTTTTCTTTAATTTAGACTCTTATAGTGATTTCACTTCAATATTTCAAACAAATTAAAACCAGTAGATAGGTACAATATGTTACTTCCTATCGTGTTAGGTATGTCTGTATCAAATATTCTTCAGTAATTTAAAAGAATGGCCAAAAGTCAATTATCGATTTAGTCAAACTCATGCATGAAAATCAAAAGCAGTTCAGTCATAGTCAAACATGGTCGGGATTATAATATCTAATATCAAACTATCTGACTGCATAGTACTACATACTACATACCTACTATAACTATTCAACAAAACTACAAACTTACAATATTTATTACATGTGCTATATCAATAAAAACAATATCAAACATACACGCTACAATTTATGACCAATTGACCAATCAATCATTCTTTTCACACAGCACGCGCGATTCACTAATCAAAATCGTAAAATAAGACGCAACTGCCCATCTATAAGCCATAAAACGGAAAAATTCACATGCACCATTGAATAATTCCAATTCGAACAACGAATGATGGGCCAAACCAAGACAGGTTTGCGGTGGCAAGCAATTATTCAGTCAAAATTCACTCATTGATCTGTGGCACGGTGGCAGAATGGTTGCGTGCCTTTGCATTTCGAAAATCGAGAATATCTTACCATAAACATGGCTGACGATTTCGCGCGAAGCAAACTGTCAAAGTTATGGAGCTGTTAAGAGGTTACAATTTTAACTGTACTAATTAAACTTGCGTGTGTATTTAAATGATACGTTGTGAAAATAAATTGTATGTCTGTCACATAGTTAATTTAAGCGATGGATAATAAATTAAATATGCTGTCAATGTGTCTTGAACTGAACAGCTGTAGCGGATTGGCTGATAAACTGCATTTGCATTACATAGTATCTGCTTTAGGAATGGGTAAACTAGTTGTCAGGCCTATCTGAAACACTTTCACTAAGTCGACATTTATTGCTATTAGAGTAAGCAAAACAGCTGGACACTTCTGTTTATGTATTTTATTAAGCATGATAAGGTTTTGCAGTTTTATTTTGACACTGTTCATTTTTGTTTTGTTCCCAGAAACATGTACGCGCTGTATCCGGTTGTTAAGGGGAGAGAGTGTAAGAAGATGACGACTAAAGGCCTCTGTACGAAAAGCAAAGTAGTAATTTCTTTTTTTACAGCTATTGCGTATTTACGTATTTTGTGTACAATATGCATAGGTAGTAATAGGTACTTAATGTCTATAATACTTTACATTTTATTTGTCAAGTTTCATGCCTAGCGCTTAGGTACGTTGCTGTTATTGAACATTGTTTTTTTAGTTACAGTCAGTTTATTTAGATACGGATTGACCTATCACTTAACTATGTCACCTTTTCAGGTTTTAAAGAGTTTCAAACAACCATAATTATATCGGTCAATCTGGTAAGTTTGTTGCTCCGTATGTTCTCCCGCAGAAGAGCATTAAGGCAGATTGAAGGGACGGCCAATCTAGATGCAATCCAGTATATTCTGACTGTAAAAAAACGCCACGCCAAGAATTTGATTTTGAGTATCTTAACACCATTATACCAATATAACGCCATCCATTATTATTCCACATTAATGTAACACAAATCAATGCAAGTAAATATAATCTTAACAAATACATGTCCGCGAATACTTCAGCTAAACAGCTAGTTAGTTGAGACACCTACCACTGTCTCTCAAAATAAAATATCGCGTGTGCGAAAGAGAGACAGCACTATACGCTGTGTATATCGCTGTCTCGCTTATACAACAGCAATAATATAACTTTAGAAGTTAGTGGTACTCGCTCGGTTGTGTCACGTGGTAACAGATTATAATCGTCGGTAATGCGAGCTGCCGACGGTTAATGAAATCATTGTCGAGGTTCGCCGTAAGGCTTTCGGTTAGCTGTAGACTTTATGTAGCTTGATTTTGAATGATTGTGAATAGGTGGATTTATATTTTGTTGGTTTGAAGATTTTTAGGAGGGTTAAGGGTTTATTTATTGGGTATTTATATATGTTAAAACACAATGTTTTAAAAATGAAGTCATCATGTGCATTATTAATTCGATATTTGCAATGAATCGGCAGGTGGTGCGGTGCGGATCAAGTTTATTGAGTCTAACACTACCTTCTTCCTCGCTCGCGGACGTTGGTATCCATGAGGAATAAATAAATGCACAAAAAAAAAGAAGAAGAAGCACAGCCACGTCCACAAAAGCAACAGTTCAGCTTTCAGGCTATGCTCGAAGAACCCTATTTTACATAACCCTATAGAAAACTGCTGACTTAATATAATACTACCCCCAAAAGCATGACACACTTGACCTATTACCGTGTCCTTTATCACGAAGTACTTTAGTTGAGTTCAAGCCAATTATTTTTAAGCTTAAAGTTTAAGATTCTTAGAAAAGTGCTGGTTCGATGTTATGTTATTTATGAATTTAAATAAACCGCTCAAGTGCAGTTCGGACTCGCAACCCTGGGTTTTGTATTATAAATTGGTCAGCCACATTTTTTACTGTACTAGTAGTGGCTAAAACTTGATTTAATTTGTTTTTATTGTTATTATAGCTTCAACAGAACAACGCCGTCCGTAAATATTTCCAATGTCTAGCTACGACGGTTCTTGAGAGATCAGACAGACGGATAGATCGCGGAGCCTACATAATGGGGATTTTTCAAACTATGTGATTTGATTTTTTTTCGTAACGAATTTTATGATATCAAGTGGTGGGTAGTGTAATTAAAATGATTTTTTTATTTGATTACATATTCTTGAAATATCCCTCAAGTGCAAAGTTCCTCTTTTCCTATCGCCAGAAAAACACCATGAGGACAAGAACACCCCGTGAATCTCAGTGAGGTTCAGTTGGGTCTCAACTAGGTTGTAGTTTTCCCGACTCCAGAAATGTATGCATGTCATTGAAGTCCTTCTAATCTGATGGCGTCCATGGTATACGGAGGAATGAGAACCTGGTGTGAGGATGGAGTTGAGCATAGATGTGAATGGATGGATTGTGCGAAAGAGTTGGTGCAATATGGCTGCAAACAGTTTTCATGGGAGATAATTTTAGATATGAGTTATAGAAGAAGACATGTTGAGTAGATTTAAATTTAATCCAATTGTCATTCATTCATCAGCCATTGTCGAGATATTGTATAGATTAAAAATAAGCCCAAAAGAACTAAGAACCGCCAGATCAGCAATTAGCTTATTACTATTGTTGTACGTCAAATTGTGTAAGTACGTTTAATCCATCAACTTACCTTCTTAAATAGTCAGTTTCATTATTTCATACAACAAAAAAATTATTTTACGTTCATAATTTAGTTACATAAGATATTTAACTTAATCTAGTCTAGTCACCTACCTAGACTTACATCAAACAAATCTGGTTTAAACTTGCACTCTAAACAATTATTTTATTGTGTCGGTAGCGCGTCTAGATAGATTACTAGGTACCGACAGCAATACCATGTAATTGAATGGTAATAAGTACAGACAGAATATCAGTTGAGCAACAAATATAAACTTTACTACAAGATATTAACAAAATAAGTTTATTAGACAGAATTAGTCACGTCTACAAACTTGGTAGCTACTAGAAGTAGCTAGACATAGAACAACAAGGTAATAAAAACTACCTGTATTTAACATTAAAAAGTACCTACATTAAACTACCTACATTAGCACAAAGTCTATTAAGACAAGAAGTATAGAAGTACTAGCTGTTGCCCGCGACTTCGTCCCCGTGGGTAGAAGATATAAGTTATGATTTATACCTGCCCTGTTCTTTTCACATTTTCCATTGTATCTTGTCTCCTATTAGTCGCAGCGTGATGGTTTATAGCCTAAAGCCTTCCTCGATGAATGGTATATTCAACACAAAAAGATTTTTTCAATTTGGACCAGTAGTTCCTGAGATTAGCGCGTTCAAACAAACAAACAAACTCTTCAGCTTTATATATTAGTATAAAGATTAGTATTAGTATTAGTATAGATAAGCTAAGTTTCAAAGTCGTAAAAACTAACAACACAGAGCAACTTAAAAATAAATGAAACTTCAATTAAATTAACACATAACATGTATCAAACAGGTACAACACTACTTGTTTATTTGCACATCTCAAGTGTAAAACTGACTAAAGACACGCATTACTAAAGACTACAGGATTCCTAGGTGACTAAAGAGATGCAATGACAGGTTTATATTGCGAGATTCCACTTCTACCCAAACTAGATTTTACATGCAAGTAAATAGGTTAATAAACATGGTTGCCGTTTCTCCTAAATTGGTATTTAAAAGGGATCTAAAACAGTTGGCATTAAACACCCACGTTAACACGCTAGAACACAATAAACCAACATAACGCCAATATAATATACCTACTCGTATTTCACAATGCAAACAAATTTATCCCCAAACTAAAACTATCACGCTCCATTCATAGCTCCCATTCACAACGTGAAGCCCGCCAAAACTATCAGTGTTGCCAAAATAACAAGTTGAATCACACAAAACAAACTATCAACATTAGCGATCATCATAATTTTATTTAGCCTCTGGCGAAACTGAGGCGTAAGGATTCAAGATGAGAAAAAAATGAACCCCTTCCGCAAAGAATTTAGGAGTGCCCGCGACTGGGACCGAATCCGACTTGCTCGTTATAAATTTTGTGTAAGATAACAATGCGTACGTGTGGGTGTGTGGTACACTCGCTGACGAGTATAGTTACGGCACGCAATAACGCTAACAAGCGTGCAAGCGAGAAGTAAACAATCTTGTGTAGCGCTGTCCCGCTTCCCCCGCCGGCAACATGGCGCGCTGACTCGGGCGCAGGCTCGAATCGTATCGCCTGCCCACTCAAGGTTCGCTGACTGCCGTTCTTTTGTTTTTAATGTTGCCGTGTGGGAATTTTTCCCCAGTCTGGTGTAGTTTAGTAATTATTATATTAAAAGTAAATTATCACCATTCTGGTTTTTATTTTGGTGAGTGTTTATTTAAAAGCTTCGTTTATTTTTTAACAAACCTAGTTTATTGAATTTTTAGAAAAAAGAACAGGTCAACACCAATTTTAAGGATAATAACACAAGTTCGTGTTCTTTTTTTTGTGTGTATTTGTTTTTACATATTTTTTTAACAGACATTTAACATACTTAGATTTGCCAGAACCTGTAGAGTAATTTAACTATGTAATTAAAACAGTTTTAACATAGATATCTCTTTAAAAACACTGCCTAAAGTTGTAGGGAGTTTTCAGTGTTTATTTACGTAAAAATACTCAAATATGTATGGCAGAAAATGTTAATTTAAAAGTTTAATTTACCACTTAAAAACTTTTTTAACACATTAAATGTCGGATATTTATTTAAATTTACACGCGTATTTGAAAAAAATGCCATTCCTCAGTTTAATAGAAATGTGTGGAGAGTGTTGTAATTATTTCGGGAACCCTGGACCGCAGACGAAAACAGCGTCAAGCCGAGGACCTGCTCAAACCGAACGTCTGCATACCGATCGTTGGTTTTTTATAAGCGCGCGTCGGTGCACGCCGCGCGGCGCCTGTGTGAGTGGGAGTGCGCCAGTGTGCGTGCGGCTCGTTCTCGCGCGCGCCGCGCTCCATTGTTGTATGCAGTAGACTCGCGACTCTCGGCCTGCCGCGGCCCGTTTCACGCGCTCGCCGACCACGACTAAAACTGCCGGCGATAAACAAAATAATGACCAGTGTACCACATTACGTGCATCGCGAGTGCAACAAGCGACAACAGTGTGTGATAACGAGTATGTAATGTGCGTGTTGTGTCAAACGGTGTGCGTTTTTCGACGTGTTTTGGAGTTTGGAGGCGCGTGGAGAGCGCAATGCACGTCGTGTTTAGGTATGTGCTGACCGATTAATTATGGCCCATCAGTGAGGGGTCGCTGGCCTGCAATTTCGCCACTGAGATCGTTTAGTGTATTTTTATAATCGGTGACAGATTTCGCGGCGGTACGGTGCGACCACGGCGTGTGGCGAGCCGAGCTATTTACACGACTGTTTTCGTTTACATATACAGAACTGGCTGGCGTCAACGTTTTCTAGTCACATCCGTCGTTCCTTGTGGTGTTTTATGTGCATTTGGCGCCGTCGGTGTGTTATCAGTCCTCGGGAAGTGTGTCGAGTAATTTATAACGTAATTAATACGTTATCGGTGACGGTGAAGCGATGAAACCGCGTGAGTTGTGAACTTTGCATCCAGTTGTGACCAGGCGATGGAATCTTGCAACTCACCTACAAGTCCCCCCAAAACTTTTATCAATGATAAACACCTGAAATATTAGCTATAAAAGGCATGTGAATGAATACTTCTTCAAAAAGAATAGTAAAAACCCCGCAAGATAAAGCACAGCGTTCATCTAATCATGTAGGTAGGTAGCGAAGATAAAATTACAAACCAACAGAATGCTATTTCAGCCTGATTTGAATATCTATATCCTTCACGTTTGAAAAGATAAACATCTAATTTGTACTAAACATGATTATTGTCAAGGCGTAAGGTTAATACTGCCAACCTAATAAACCTAATATTATGTGTGGTAAATGGCAGTGTTGACGGTATGAAGAAATGATACAATCTTACAAATGGACCGCAGAATAACTTAAGGGTTTGTGATATTCAGATTTCTACCTTAATAAAAATGTAATACCTGAGTAGATATGATTCGGATAAATATGATCGGTGTTTGCAAAAAAAACGTCGCAACGCGGCTCTGTTATTGTAAAAAAACAAACATTTTGACACATCGGTATCGTGTTAAAACTGCAAAGACCCATATATTAGATTAAATAAACTTTTTAAAACAACTAGAAACTTAAAATGGTATTTTTAATTAGAGGTCAAATAAAAAAGTAGCAGAACAAAACCGCAAGGCCCTATTCATCTTTCTATATAAAAAGATGTTTCCACTTCACGACAAGTTACTAAAATAATGCTTGTTAACTCGATACATTTCATCATTTTTAAATGGCATGATATACTTACCTACGATACGATAAACTTGTTTCTTATTCTTCAACAGAAACTATTAATTAAGTTTACTATGTCTGGCGGAATTATTGAAATGTTCTTGCAGTAAAATGACAACTCATAAGGAACGAAGTCGATAATTGTAATGCCATTTATTTTTATTATCAACGGGACCCCAATAAATAACGAAATAGCCCTACAAATGTGCGCAAACACACCTGCTTAATAAAAAAACTTGGGATGTCCTTAATAAAAACAAAGTTTATTATAACGAAATTATACAAATTACGAGGTTATTAAAGAAAAAAATGATTATTGTATAAATCGACCGGCGTCGGATCTGTAATCTGATAGGAGGTATCGTGGGCTTATATGTCGAAAATAAAGATTATTTACTTTGTACTTTGTTTTTGCTATTTATTCTCTAATACCTAAGCTTAATTTTCCAAAAAAAAATAAATCATAAAGTGTGCTCCACCTTTCTTATAATATTGTATTGCAAGAATAGGAGATTTGGTGAATTCCGAATTTATATCACTGAAAAAATGTAGCCGCTGATCTTCGCATGACATCATCCCTTGGCCAGTTTTAACACTTTAGGATACCTATAGGAAGTATTGAACCTTTAAAAGTCACAATTTCTTAAAGTTAGTGGATTTAAACAGGTTTATCGAAACCAAAAATACGCACCAAATCCTTGTCTCATTCAGACTAAATCTCCGACGCTGCGACCATTTCTCAACGCCGTGTCCGTGCAAACCAAAAAGAATAATATTTATAACCCCTTTATACGTTTTTTAAGAAAAAAATATATTTAAATTTTTCCTTTTTTATGGCTCGCGGTTAAACGACATCTCGGGGTCACCAGCGGCCGGTATAAAACTACACTTTTTTGCTTTTGACGTTTTAAGTGTAGGTACCATAGTCACTTTATATTCGTCTTCGAGATTTTTATGAGAAAACTGACTCCGCGACGATATTATCGGCCTTTATTATTGAAAATTGTCACAATTCAGTAGCAATTTAAAATTAAGCAGACATCCACGCTGTATAGTTCTGCACGGGAAAGAGATCTAAACACTTATTCTCAGAAGCGAACAATCGTCTTATTTTGGTCGTTATCTCAAATGAATTATTCATATAATCGCATTTCCTACGCTCGACGAGTATTATTGGATCTATTTTTATTATTGTTGTATCTGAACGTCGATTTTGTCGCTATAAAATCTTTGATTTAATAGGTAATAGTTTAACGACATAGTAGATAATTATAATTAATAGTAGCAGTAGTAATTTGACTGAATCAAATTAAACGCATCCGAATTTTGCAAATTGGTGCTGATTTTATCGTAGTAGTTATTTTTATTTAAATGTGTATATTTTTAAATCTAGTTACAATTTTTGCGAAACTTGTTTCGTTCACAATCTCAAAAACGAGTTACAAATCAAGTTTTCCTCAATGAATTAAAAAAAATGTTATATATTTTTAAACAACAAAGCCAGTCGCATTTACAGAGACAGCTATTAAACGCGTGCGGCTTGCTATGAGAACCTGCGCGAGAGTTGAGAATGCTAATGCGCTCGTGTTGTTCGTTGGGCACACGCGGAATACTGAATGCGTTTACAAATATACTGTGTAACTAATATAACCCACCATAAAATAAAATTTTCAATGACGTTTGGAACAATTCTTAAAAATATGACCCGAACGTGTCTAGTTTTAAAATCGTTTAGTTTTCTTGTCGGCGTTCATAAAAGTTGCTAGTAAAATAAGTAGGATATAATAATATTATTAATATTTGCAAACATGAGGTTGTTTCATGAAATCTAATGCGTATATTTTAAACTTGTAAAAATATCATTTATTATTATTATTGCATTATGCTGTTAATAACCTTAAACCATGTTAAAATTGTTTCTAGATATGACGGATGACAAAGTAAACGCGTAATAATTGTAGCATACTAAATTATATAAATTTCTAACTACTGACCACCAAGAAAAATCTAAAACAAAAACTTATACACCGTTGACCAAAATTTACTAAATGTACAACCGACAACTTGTATTTCACCCTACAAAAAAACTTAAAAAAAGTAAAATCGCCGTCGTATACCAACCACACAAACTCACTAAAAAACATTTAACGACCCATAAGCGCGGGTCTTCTACATTTCAAATTTCCATTCTTTGGAATTCAAATCGTTGCGTTCGGATAGTTTGTCATTGGAATTCAAATTGATTTCGATATGTCATCGAGTGAGATTCATGGTAGGCCGTTAATCTCAGTTTATGATTACCATACGGGCCACGTAGTCGTTCTTTGTACCCAGTCATGTAATGCCTGACCTGTGTAATAGGAATTCTAGACTGATTGTAGCCTCCATTCATAGTGAAAACTCGTGCAACTTAAACATTTACATAGTGTTGTGAATACCATAAATAACAGATGATTTATATTATGCCATTCAGCCAGGTTTTTCGGAACTCGGCCTTTTTGGTTCGGTAGCGAAACGGCCAGATCTCACAACAGTTTATTCTGTTTATCTAATTTTATCATCATTAGTCTTTTAATGGCTCTGTAATTAAGGAAGAAAAAGTAATAAAAATAAAACATACATGTGATATCTACCGTGACGGTATAAATTTTGTCTCCGGAGACCGTAATGAGCATTTCCTAGAACTGGCAAAGATTCTACGATTCGTCCAAAAAGACTCGAGAAAAAAATATGAATGCATTCGTTAAGATCGTTGGTTGGTCTTATTACAAGAGCTTAGAGTTCAAAATTGTTATATGTGAACTAGTTTTTGTGGCTAACAACTTTGTTCACGAAAGTCCGCGCCAATTTTTTCCGTCAAGGGTGATACGGCGTCCTTTTCTATTCTTACGGAACATAATTAATTATTAGAGGTCATCATGTCTTCAGAAACATATTAAAACCTAGCAACAAACCTCCATGAAGCTAAATGGCAGATAACAGTATCTTAATTACGTGTAAAGTCCCTTATATTTCAAAATTTTATTCAAATCCGGTAGTAATCTATGAGTAATCAGTTTTTGTTGCATCAATAACTATTTGTTGAATATCTTGATAATGCTGCATGATTAAAACGTTGAAACTACCTACTGACTAAATAATTATATTTTTCAAATTTTACAATTAGTAATAATATTTCATCTTTCTAGATTTGTTCTAGTTAAATGACTTTAAGATGATGCAATCTATTCTTTTTTTTAGATCATTGCAAACCTAAAGCTTCCCCATTAGTATGAAACACTATAATTAACAAATTTGTCTAAAAGCTATTTAGTATTTATTTTCTCATAATCAACTTTTCTTGTCTTAAAGCATCACCATCATTCTTCTCATTAGATCTTGATATTTTTAGATTCTACCGAACCAAGTCTTTTCTGCCCTTCGAATTAACCAAGTCTCATTAAAACCAGCTGAATATCTTACAGGTAAAAGCCGCTTAGCCGATCTGTTGACAAAATAACCTATACGATCAATTCTTCATTCAATTAAACTTAGTCACATTCATACGTATTAAACTATTAACCATGAGTATGTAGGTTTGTGTGTAACTAATATGTATTTTTTTAACTTTATCTTAATAGGTATACCACTTAATTAAATGTTAATAGCATCCTCTTAACGGACATACTTGCTCCTGTTTTTTTTTTTGTCATATGCTCTTAAAACAGTCAGTGTCACCAGATCGCAACGTATTTTTTTGTGTTAATACAGGGTGTTTCAGATTTGCATTAAATATTCTTAAGTAGCAACTCCCTTTGGCGATGCTATAACGGATTGGTTTTGTCATAATTGATTATTCCAGTTGTGTATGAAACAGTCTAAAGTAGTGAGGAAGCATGATCGTATTTTACGTTGACAGTTTAAGCGTTGATTCCCGAACGGATGTACACGAGTTCGAATCCGGCCACCTCATATTTTTCTTGTGAAACGACGCGCTATACGCGGCCAACTTAATTGGAATGTTTAAAGAAGGTGTATATTTATATTTCATGACCAATTACGTATTAATTTTTCTCAAGAGAACTTAACAAAAAAGTCCAAGGTGTGTAAATAAATAGTCATGTCATTAAATATATTAGCTACAGCTATCTTATCCATAAAATTAATATTCGCGGCAACCGCACGCTAACTCCCAAACGAGTATTGCCTAAGTTTTGTCCGGCCAAAGAAAAAAGTTCCTTTTGACTACCCAATTACTTACGCGCAGTCAACCCTCCGAATTCCGACGCATTATATTCTCGTATAGTACAATAATAATCGTTTTTCCCAACAAGCTCACGCACATCTCCTTTGTAACCGGTTTTATTCCAAGCAAACTGATCAAACAATATTAAGCCTTAAAACTGAAGCAACAAACTCGACTTTCGTGTAACTTCAACTGTATAACTTATCTCCCAAAATACTGTTTTGACTGTAGGTATGTTCATTGACTTTTTTGGGTTATTTTGAGTTATCTTTTACGGTATTAATGTATGTGTCAAAATGCAAGGAGCGTACCGTTTTAGATAAGGCCGTATCAAAATGTGTATAATTATATTTAATTACTTCTAACGGGAGAGGTGAAATGCTATCTTTCCAACGATCCTCCTTGGCTGTTTACTTACACTGTGTGGTTTTTAATACCCATAAGAACGCATAGATTTTGATTACATTTCCGCCTTAAATGATAACATACATATCATTAAAATGGTGAAGGTTTACCTCACCCAGATGATTCACAGACAAACATGTAGGTTGACCATTAATCTGCTTTCGATAAAAACAAAATTGGTTATACGGTTATTCCGTAATTTGCGGTCTGATATGAAAACCACAAAATAATTATTTGACATTAAGTACAGCAAATAGGTGAAGTAATTCATAATGAATTAATTTAAACAAAACTGGTTGTTTGAACCAGATAAATAATTTAATTACATAACAATATATCAAAACAAAAACGACACTTCGAACCCATGACGTGCCGCGGGCGAAATGCTGTTTAGCGTTTTACGACAGCCAATTCTAAAAGTCTTGTTCTAAAGGAAAAAAGAGTATAATAAAAGGATTTTACATTCGGTCGGGTTACCGAGTGTCTGCGAGGGTCCAGGCTTGAAGAGCACGGTAATTGGCCCCCGCTACTGGGTTTAATAGGCCGCTAACAAATGTGGTGTGAATTGGCGGGGGCAGGCGATTTCTGCGATTTAGAATCGAGTTAATCCGTTAAAAAAAAGTTGAAAGGATGACTGGATGACACAAGTTACCTTTGCCTCACGATTCGAATTAAAAAATAAATTGATACTTGACAGTTCAAACGTCAACGTCACTTTCTCATTTCAATTTTAGATCACGTTTTATTTTTATATACGGCCGCTTTCTATATTCGATCCCGAATCTAAGATTCCGATCAATCCAGATTTTACTCAATCCCTCGATTGAGCTTGAATCTGCATTTCATTAATCGATCTCGTCTCGAAATCCATCGAAAAAAAACGGATAGATCGCCCTGCTAAACGTTTTTTTTACGCATGTGCAGAAAAAAGTACTTCAGCGATTATTAATGAGTAAAATGGTGGCTTTTTTCTTAAAGCTTATCTATTTTATGTATAATCACACTAGAAATTGCACAAAATACAAAAATAAAAGATTGGGAAGTCGTAACGGTAAAATACTGTAATTATCTTCTACTCAAGATTAGAAAAAGCATAAACGACAATAAACGTTTATTGATGAGCAACGGAACGTCAGTCAATCGAAAAGTTGTCAGTCAGTTTGACATTAACATAATATATTTTAAAATTGCAAGTTTATTTGTTTGTTTGTTTTTCCGATGTGTCAGTTATAGAAATAGAATACAGCGGTAATATTCGAGCGCGTTCGGAATAAGTTGACGCGCCATCTGTATAAGAAACTGTATAG
>NC_039487.1:6598328-6673921 GCF_003590095.1 Trichoplusia ni
GATAGAAAGTGCTTCAGAGACCGCAGACGTTGACGAAGATTCCACTAAAGATAAAGAAGGTTCAGATACAACTATTTCCAGCCAGCTTAAAACTGACGAGATTCTATCATCTTCAATCTCTAAATTAGACATGCCATCTTCCCAGTCAGAACCAGAACATGAAGAAGTCAAAGAAGAAATTATTAAAACAAAATCTCATACCGTAGAAGCAATACCGTTTTCCGTAACAAAAATTGAAAAACAGCAAAGAGAGTTTGTTGATGTTGAAAGTGATATTATTCCTGTAGGATCAGCCGAATACGATGATATAGTTAAGCACGGAAGTATTACACCTGAACCTAGAAAACCATCTAAAGAAGAAATAATAATTACAAAAAAGACAATTCATGAAGCAGAAAGTGCACCCGGCGAAGTATGTGAAGTGGTGGAGGAATGCCACAAAAAGATTATTAAAGAAGTAAGCGTTGTTCCCTTCCCTAAAACAGAAGTACCACCAAGTCAACGAGAATTTGTTGATATTGAAGACGAAATCATTCCCGTGGGAACAATACAGTATGAAGAAATTTTAAAATCTAAAAGCGATTCATCTGTCCCAAAAACTAAGGTTGAAAAGTCTGTAGTAAAGACACCGGATTCACAACCTAGACAGTAAACAAACTTCCACATCTAGTCTTCAAACACATGACCATATTTCTACTCCCCATACGCCTTTATCTGCACCAAGCCAAAGTTCTCTTTCTACCGACAATGGACGAGAATACGTTTTAGATGATATGTATGACATATCAGAAACTCCAGAACTGCGGTCAGATCTTGCTGAAACAAGTAGGTCAGAACTTCTTATTACGACCGAGGAAAAAACGATGCACACCTATGAAAAAGAACAAGAGTCACCTACTAGCGATGAATTTGAAATGGTAGATAAACCAAGCGAAATGGATGACTTTGTAGTAATTGAAGAAGTAGCCAAAGAGGCACAAGAAACAGATCCTGAAGGAAAAAGTGTTCAAATCCAAAATGCAAAAGTTTGAAAAACGACACGATACCGAAATAGAAGAATATTTATCAAAAACTTCCAAAAAACAAGAAAGTACCAGCAGCGCATCGGGTTCTTTGTCCGATGATGAACTGCTGCAATATGAACTTGAACAAAAGAAACTGGCTGCTCAAGAATTAGCAGAAATCGAAGCAGGTAGAAGATGGATACAAATGCAGTTTGAAGGTGATCCCCGGTATGACTACGAAAGAGTACCATTAGAAGACATTAAGGAAGAAGAAATGACTGATTTTGATGCAAGCAGGATTGGTAGTTTAACGTCTCAAAAAGAATCGATTGGCAGCTACGGTAGTTTTAGGAACTCTTATGGAAGCCTTTCTGAGTCCGAAATGGCATCAAGGATTAGATTTAGAGTGAAAGGTGATAATGACGATATCTCCATCAGCTCATTACAAGAGTTCGAAAATCTTGAAAGGGCTTTAATGGAACAGTACCAACAACACTCTTCATCGTCACAGGATTCACTTAACGGGTCTTTACCAAGGCGTTACATATTAAGTAAGAGTCAAGGTGACGACATATCGGTGTCTAGCTTGAAGGAATTCGAAGGGCTAGAATCTGCTTGTCTGGAAGCTTTAAAAGCTGAAATTCTAGCCAAGCAAAAAGAAGCTCTGCTTATGGCAGATCCGAAAGAAGTAAGTGGTTATTTCTTGGAAAAAGAAAAACGGTCCTACAGTGGCAGTTCAGAAAGCAGTCCTCCTCAGAAAGGAGGCAGTCCCAGTCAAAAAGGAGGTAGTCCTTCCCAGAAAGTAGGCAGCTACGGCAGTCCATCACAAAAGATTTTAACAGAATCCGCAAGTATTAGAAAGTTGATTGATCAACAAATGGCAATTGAACAGAAGCTTCAGCAACAAGTAACACCCAAAGTTATCACTGTAAAGAAGTTTGATGATAGAGGTGCATTCTTTGTGCCTGAACCTGAGCCTGGAACTTCAGAATCAGAACCTGAACCACAAGCTGAAGTAACAGAGGAATGCAAAAAGTCCTCGTCATTTGTGTGCGCAGCCGCTCCTAGTGACGGATCAGCTGAATCAATACCAGGAGACTGCGAAGAAATGATGAAAATTTTAGATCAAGAAGAAAAATCAAAGCAAAGTCAAAGTCAAGCAGTAACTAGAACATTTACTGATGGAGGCGTAATAGAAGTTGTAAGAACGACTACAGTTATCCAACAACGGTTTGTCGATGGAAAGAAAGTTTCTGAAACTGTGAGCAGTACTGACGGAGATGGGGCAGTTGATATACCCTCAAGACCGAGACAATTAGAGGAAAGTGCTATGTCTTACGGTTCCGAAATGTCCTCATCTATAACATCACAGCCTTCAGAGATGGATAGTTTGATGACTGTGCTAGATAGGCATGTGGAGGGGGAAGTGGTGACGGTGACGCGGCAGACAATAACAATGACTGATAAACCTGAGGAGTTGGAACTATCTCGGGAAGGGAGCATGGTCCGTGAGCTGTCGCCCTCCTCGGGGAGATCGATAGCTCATAGTGTAATCTCGTTTTCCGGTAAACAATTTACAGATCCCGCGAGTGGCTCTTGGAGTGGCCAGGACGAGGATATGAGCTCGTCTGGAAGCTTTAGTCGGTAAGTTTTAATCATGCATACTAAAAGGTAATCTGTTATAAAATTTGTATATTTGATCATAGCACGAATTAGTGAGAAATTGAATAAATGCCAATTCTTAGTTTTTGCGTCATCAGTTTAGGATATATACAGAGGTACAGTTTTAGCATATAAACTAAAATCATTTTAAAACGAGACAAAAGTTATATTTTATAGCCTTAAACTTTAATTAATATCTAATTAACAAATATTAAATAATAAATATTAATATTTTTTTTGTGATAACAATAGATAATTGACTGAGAAAACTGAAACATTTTAGTTCAATTTCAAATATTTAACATGCAGATCAAGTATTTACATTAGTGTTTTATCCAGGGCTCGCGCGGACTTAATGCTAGGCAGCACGGATAGCTTGGAAGCTACCAGTTCTAACGCTACCCGAGCGACCTACAACTATGAGGTCGACACCCCTATGACGGGAAGCCTCACTTCTGGAGGTAAGTGTTCCATAGTATTTTCAGATTTTTCAAATTTCCCAAAAAATGTCTGAGCTCTGATAGATGTTTGAACAAAATTGGATGAAAGGAAACCAGCCGAAATTCTTGTAAGTCATATTGTTGAAACAAAACCAAGCATAAAAATTAAATATTTGTAAATGCCTTCTTGCCACTGTGGCATATATTAACTGTGAAGTAAGATCAGTGGTAGCTTCGCTTAATACTTATGTATGCGCTAAAACAATAAAAAAGTATTAAATATTATATCATATGTTAAGTAGATGTAATATCAAAGCTCTGACTTTATTTTCTTAGTACAACCAACTAGCCTGAATTATCTTTCATTCTTATGCCTAGCTCTATCATTGGCTTATGTATGCCTTAATGATAAATACTAACTAAAAATACAGCCTGGATTTATTATTATTACTTGTGCATTTATTTACTTACCATCTGTACTTATAAATAATATTCATGCCTGCCTGCTATCATTGTTAAAATTAGCATGGCCTTAATTTGTAATCTCTTTGTATTTTACAGAAAAGTTTGGCTCTCATCCTCGCTTTTATTTTTAAATATTTTATCAATTTATATAAATTTTCTCAAAATATAGTCATTTGTCTTTCAAAATAAAATTCCAACGGTTGATAAATAAGAATTGACACAGACATAACCTGTTGGATAGATGGCAAATAATTTTGAGAAAATCTTTTTTATTTTGGATGATATTTATTGTTTATATTATTTATACTCATTGCTGCCCCACCGAGCTTGATACTAATCAGAAAGATAACAGCGGTGCCCCCTCCAGGATCGAACACCATGGTCTCATCATTGGACACACTGGACCCTATCACCGCAGTGCAAATGGAAAGTTTAGAACATCAGTCCACTAGTGAACATTATTCCCATGATTACGAAGTACAAGAACCGGATTCTGATACTGAACGATTGGTAAGTGACTTCAAATTAATAGACGCAGACGTTGAAGATTGGCAGAAAATCGAGACAAAGAAAGTTATGACCAAGCATAACTACACAAACTAAACTAAATCGAAGCATGCGCTACAAAAATTACAAATCTCACTTTTCAATCATGATCGTCCTTGACATTTCTATACTAATGAAACACTCAAAAAACATTACCTCCCTTCTAATATGAGCAGGAATTAAGAAATAGCACACAAAGAAGAACGAATAAATAAAGTAGAAAAAGAATAAGAAGCAATATTTGACGAATTCGTTAATCTAATTAACAGGAACTGGATAGCCGAACACCTCGAGCAAAAGAACGCACTATAATGTTTGACAGCACTGATACCTTGAGTGCTGTCAGTGGTGATGGATCTGTGAAGGAAGCTGCCGTGGAGACACCAGCACCAACCTTCTACATTGGGGACACTCCCATTACAAGAGGTAAGAATTTTAACGCATTAGATAATAACGTTATAGAGTTCATATTTCTATGCTATTTAACAACTTGAACTTGTACGGATTTTACATGTCAGACTATGATGATAGAGGCCTAAAATCTAATTGATAACGAAATTGATTGCACGGATAGTCGAGTGCTTGAAGTCAACTAGCCAAACGCACTATACGCGACATGGCGCGGGTTCGCTCCCCGCATAGGATAAGCATTTGTTGAAATGAAACAACCTTTATTACAGGTACAGGTAACCTTTGCAGGTTTCGAAACGTCGGGAACAAAAATCCAAAATTAAACCGCCATAAAATCTGTAAAAGTAGTTTCATTTCAAAGTCTAACATTCGTGTAAACCTAAAAAACCACTATTATAAGCATTTGTGTCATCTACGAATGCTTGTCCTGAGTCTGAGTGTCTTTGTGCATGTGACTGTAATGTTTGTGAAACCGCTGCCACGCGAAATTAAATTCCTTAAAGCGAGAAAAGATTTAAAAAATGCTCAGATTGTAACTACTTACTTACAATCTATCTATCATACACGGTGATTTCATGTGTCCGGCGTTAAATACCCCTAGGCGCGATTATTATTTTTCTATCATCAACTAAGATAATAAGTACGAAGAAAAATTTTACAAGAGAATTCTGAAAATACTCTTAAAAATGATAAAAACGCCGCCGCCCGCGCCCCTCACCATTGTTACAAAGATCGGACCGCGCTCGCAACAGAGCTGTGTTTCTAAAAACTACGAATTGCATCATAATATTGAAAAAAATATGCATTTTAAATTTATTCAAATCTCATAAATACCTATTTTTTTATCATGAACGTGTTGTAGTCATTGGATACATGAACTGGGCTGCTTTTGTAAGACGACAAAAATATCACGGTGTATAATCTAAACCTACGTATTTGTTATAAACTTGTAACCTTCTAGGAGAACGACGTGAAGACGACGATGGTCAACCAGCATTGTCTGGAAGTGCGCCCGCGTCACTCCCACCTGCCACACAACCCTCGCCGCCTATACCTGCTCAAAGAAGGTAATGATTACAATTTCCATACACTTCCATACATCCTACAATCTCTAGAACTTTATTCATATGATGAAATGTACAGTCATTGTTAAATTCACAGTCAAAATGGTCATATGCCTTTATATTATTTTACTTTTCAACTTATTTTGCGTCATAAGTACTATCGTATACTTCTTCAAACTTTACACTTGCTAAAACCTTTCTTTTTTGCATTTATACTTTTGCTTTGTCTTTTTTATCATAAGCTTTTTCATTTATTTTGTCATTAAATACAAAATCGGTGATACTTGCTAATTTATTTGTGTTATCTATAAATAAATTAAATTTTCTAAATGTACCTACTAAATTAAAATATATTACCATTGCAGCTGCTATTGTTTAAGTCACTCTCAAGATAGGCTCGGCAAATAGGTACACTACTTTCTATGGTATTGCTTTTTATAATGATTTGCTTTATACATGAACATCACCATTATAATCATAGTATTATGGTTTATTTTGCTTTGTTCTGAACATTATTTATTTATTATAATTTATTGTGTTATGGCTGTCTCGGGTATTTAAATAGCATGTAGTGAAGGGTGTGTTTTTTCAAAAGTGTTTAAGATTTTGTTGTTAACTAGCTCAGTAGTGATCACTAAATTTTTGGAATTGTTGAAGGGGTAAGCTAGTACCTTCACATTAATAATTTCATACTTTAAAGTGCTTTGACACAAAAATCACAAATAATGGTAGATTAATGATCACCACTTGAGTTCAAAAAGAGTAGTTGTTAAATAGAGGCAGATGTTATGTACTGTCATCTACATCACATCAGAATTGAATAAATGTAAATTGTTATTAACATTTATTTTCAGGTCATTATCGATGCTTGCGAAATCGCCTCCATCCAGCCTCGACGAAACCAAGAAGTAAAACAATTTCTAACTAGGCTAGCACAACAAAATGTGCTTAGAATCACGCATGACTCACAATTTCTTTAAAGTTCCTAGCATTTTGTAAATTCTTATACCTAATTCTTGCTTAGGCAATGATGCACAGGCTAATAATTTGATTAACAAAAATATACTTATTAATGAAACTGATTTGACAGATAATAAACTTGACGGTAATGAACATCTAGACAATCAATTGACACATGTCATAAAATTATAAGACAAGACATATAATCATCATATGATAGTGATAGAACTATAAATGATGCTATAATTAATATAATGAACAAAAACTATGATTGTAATTTTTGATTCCGGCTATGACTATAGAAAGTAAATCCATTGTTTTAAGACCAGCGAGCTTTATGCTCTCAATACCCTAAATGAAAGAAAAATTGTTTCAGTACAGACACTGTAAAATTTTGACAAGACACTTGACTTGAAAAACGTGTTGACATTATCTATTAAAACTTGTTCAAAGTAAATGAATTTGAGATTAACTATAATATAACCATACTAATAATACCTTCCAGCGTAGACAACTCTATGACTCTGTATAAAGCGTCTAATGTGATATCTAATCTACAAACTAAACTGACTCTTATAGCTCTCGCAGTAAGTCCTAAAACTGAATAGTCGACTTCTCATTGTAACTAAAGATCATCGGTATATATGGAGAGTGTTTGATCAAACATTTGCCATATATACGGAACATTTTGGATAATATTTTGGTACTCAACTTTTGTACTAAACCGTCGGAAACGACATGGTCCATCTTACTTGACCTATAACCCATAGCTTAGCTTTAGACATCAATATGCTTACTCATGATGTTGAAAGTGTAGAAATATTAACTATTTTATAAGTAAAAATAAGTAGGTTTCTGATGGATTTTGATAACGCATTGATTAACATTGGGAATTCTGTTCACGTGAATAGTCAAAAGATAAGATCTCTGTACTTGATTCTTGCACAATTTCTTATGTAAGTAGTTAGATAGGGATACAATATAGTATAAGTGTTTCTTGTTTTGCGGCCAACTGGATTTCGTTAGCTATCGCTAAGACGAGATTGAATGGGATCAGCGTGGGATTTGGAAGGTTCTATCCTATTTTCTATTTTGATATTCATATTTAAATTAAGGATTCTAAAATCCTTTTCTTATTCAGTTAGATTAGCTATTTTTACTGTAACGTGTCTAGTCATTTTGCTTTGTTTTAGATCGTGAGATCTCTTAGGTCTTAGGGTTGATATACAATGTCATGTTTCGTTTGATTTAGATTAATTATATCTTTTTTTAATTACTTGACGTACGTTCTAGTCATTTTAGCTTTTAGGGATCTTGAGTTGGAAATATTATTTATAGTTGTTGCTAATTTTGTACTGTTCGTTAGATTAAGATATTGTATGTAGTTAAGAATTGTATTAACATTTATATGGAGACAGATTACAAGTTTAGTTCTAATGAAAAGAACGAGTTAATTTTGTGAATGTGTCTCCATATTAACAAAACTTTCAGTTGGTCGCAAAGAAAGTCGTCAGTTAGAAAAATTAAACGGGGCTTGCTCACTTCCAAAAGTTTATTATAATCGACTACGTAAGAATTATATATTAATTACAATTTGTATGGAAACTTAGGTTCGGACTGTATCATGTTTTGTATGAAGATTAGAAAGGTGTTCAAACCAAGGAACGATTTACGACTCTCTATGACGTAATCAAGTGTCGTATGTTTAAGTAGTTTGATACCTAGGGAACCTACTACCATCTCATAAGCTAAGACTGTAGCAGTTGTGGGAGAGAGACAGCGTTCTATTTCTACATGCGTGCTGTCTCGCTTCCTCTTAGGACGTGGTGGTAGGACCTTGATAGAGATAATGTCGGTTCTATTGGCTAACTATCAGATAGTCGTGTAATGGGAAGAGACTGAAGATGACATGCTAGAACTTGCTTAGCTGGTATAACGCGAGGCTGATCTAAGCAAATGATTTCATATCGGCTCTGGAAGTCCCCTGATCTAGTCTTAAGAGTCGCTTGAATCTATTAATGAATAGTTCAATTTTTTTAAGTCTGTGTGCTTCGAATATTGATGTTAAGGTTTTAAGGCTAGACAAAAGCTGCTGCGCTACGATATTAAGTTTCAAAAGAACAATTACGTTGCAATGTTTAATTGTTTCACGTTGTATTTGTAATATTGCTGAATATTCTATCGATTAAATAATTATTGAATATTAAATAAAAACGCTATGTCTCATATTTATTTGGTGTGTTTTATTTTTGGTATATTCTTTATTATCCTTTTAGCAGTGAGAACTTAAGGTGATTGGTGAATTCCAAATGCAGGGGCGGAGGCAGGAGTATGTGTTTGTAGGAACTAGTACATCGCAAAACGTTTAATTTCTTCATGCTAGCCCTGCACACACAAATTATTAATTGATCTCATTGCACACAAAGCCTCCAAATTAACCATACCAATTTCAAAAGGAAAATAAAACACACAGTTTCTAACTATAGTTTATTAACAAAAATATAAAAAAGTTCTTAACGAAAAAATACAAAACAATAAGTCCTCGTAAATTACATTGTGTTGTAATAATGACGTAGAGCCAACTTTAACCAAGACTCGTTCGGCCCCTAGACCAGTAAAATCCGCAAGCGTTGATGCCAATTATAAAGTGGTCAAATTTAAAGAATTGATCTGATACAACTTTCTGTGATGTAATTTCAATATATTTGAGCGATTGCTGACATCGTCAACACTTGCAGACTCTTATGTTATTTGTCTAAATAGACTTGTTTAATCTTTAAATTGATAAACAGTGTTATTTTAAAGACAAAGGCCACATACTGTTGTCATCATTCATCATTGGCCTAGCTTTTTCCCAACTATGTTGGGGTCGGCTACCAGTCCAACCGGTTTCAGCTAAGTACCAGTGTTTTACAAGGAGCGACTGCCTATCTGACCTCCTCAACCCAGTTACCTGGGCAACACGATACCCCTTGGTTAGACTGACTGGCCACATACTGTTGTATACATATTAAAAGGTGGAATACGTTAGTTCAAATATTGTCTTTACCAAAATCTAAAGGTCTGTTTCTAATGCCCGACTAGTTTCAAAAAGGTACAAGATCGGAATCCATTTTTATTTTTATTGATTCTATTTTTATATTCAATTGATTTATAATTTAAAATTTAATTTGTTATTGCTGTCTATTTTTAAATTAACAATGTTTTTCTTAAAGCAAGGTTTGTGAATGTAGGTACAATTGGATATTTTTTCACCTTTTATCCAGTTACACTTGTCCCGGTTTCTGGAAGGCTGGTCAATATTAAAAGTAGTAAATTTAGTCAAAATTCAAGTCAAGTACTGTCACATTGTTAGTCTTAATACAATCAAAGTCGGATAGATCATTAGCCTTTCAGTAACCGGAAAGTTTGTCTTGCAATGAAAATTCTTCAAATAAGAAATCATTTTTATCGAATATACTAACCTTTACATCATATGATTTCTTAATCAAATTATTTTCATTAATAATAAAACTTAAAAACTAAAAATGCTTACACTTACTATGGCATTTTAATAATAATTTCTTAATTGCTCTTATGATGGGATAACAAATTGAAAATAAGCATTTAATTAAAGAATAAATAAGTTAAATAAATTAGATAAGTCTTTACTTTGGTGGTAAAAATACACGCCTCATGAAATTTCTTGTTTAATTGACAATCGTAGTATTATTAACATACCCAACCTACTTGGCAATCGTAACACGTTAAAATTAAAATAATCCTTTTTTTTAATTAAAATGAGAAAACGCGTTGATATAATTATTTTTTGACTGGGAGTAAACAGAAAAGCTTCTACAAAGGTATCATGAGTAAAAAAGTATAAAAGGTAAGTTAATTAATGCGATTATTCTTCAATGTATGACTTGATCTTGATTGTCGTCACAGGGAATCGAACTCCGACACGTCACTTGTCTGGAAATAACATAGAAACTTCGTGATGTTAGTCTGTAAGGTATATGTCTATGGGCCTTAGTAGCCTGATAATAAAATGATTTATTGTTATAATATTTTTAACGGAAAGAAAATCGTTAAATCCCGATGAGTCAAGAGCTTCAAAGCAAGAGCAAGAGTCAACCTTTCTAGCCAACTACGTGAACACACAAACGTATTTTATATTTATAACAAAAGAAAAAAATAAAAATAATCAACTCTATTTCACAAGTCGTAAGTTGAATTAAAGATTCTACAGTGTACTTAGAACATCTCAAATATTTAAAAATATTCCCAAAAAGAGTGTCAAGGTACAAACTACAAGAGGGAGAAAAATGATAGTGTGTGGTACCCACAAGGTCTGGTTTGTAGAGGTGAACGTGCGGCAGAAGGAAGGTGGAGCCAAGGTCCCGCTCAGCCATCGTGTTAGCCTCCTGGGGACATGCAAGAGTGTCAGTAAAGAGGTGAGAGGCAAGTGCTGTACTAAGAGACATGTGTGGAAGAGAGACGAAGCTACATCACTCTAGACCGTTTTACTTTAGAGGTGGTGCTTAATATGAAATATACGATGAGTTTGAGCTCATCCCTGTCTTATTGACTTACAAGGATAAGGAGTGGATTGGAGAAACGTGTGCTGCAGTTCTTTGGGTTTTAATTGAAAAGACTCATTTTATATGTGATTGTCAACATTCTTCAGCAATGGATGCATAAACAAAAGAGGTAGATTTGAATGTAACTTTTTTTTAGAAAATTACGTTTTTGTCCAAAACTATGTATATTTTTATATTCACACAATATTATCATGCTGGTGCAAAACGTGTTTTAGTGCAGTATAAATATTCTAACCCAATTCAATTTGTTCTAAAGAAAATTTACAACTAATTGTTGAAACAGGATGACCATAAAATAAAAGCGAGACAAAATCAAAAACACAAATTTATAAGGAAAGGTGGTTTTGATAGATGAGGTATAAGATTCAGTTAGGAGTACCTGGTGTGTTAGTCGTGTTGATGAAGCTGCTCTCCCGGTGCTGGCTGGTAGAGTTCCACCAACAGATCTAGCTTCTGACAGAGTCCTGAATGATACAGATGAGAATTAAGATAGTGTAGTTGAATCTATAGATTTGAAAGGGATGGGACTTATACTAGTGGACAATAAGGACAAAATGATGACGATTGAATAATGTCATGATATCTTGTTAATCCTGATGGACTTATACAAGAAAAAAATTGTCTTAAGTGACTTTCTCAGGTCATTTGACATTGAATACAAGCGTTAGAATTTCCAAGTAAATTCAATTGAGAGGGAACTTTGGGGTCGATTTTAATTGGAAAAACCTGTCTATAGGCTTTTTGTTCTTATCATCTACCACTTACAGTTCCCCTAATCTTCTTTCAGCGTCTGTCCATTCAGATAAATCTTCTTGACTGGAATTGAAAACATTAACTCAAATTAGTGTTGCAACATTCTTGATTTTTTAGAAATCGATTGTATACTTACCAATTTTCGATTTATTGCGCCTAAAAGACACATCATTACCTAGTGATTCTTTATTTTCATAATATATTTTACAAAATGCAATATTCTTAAATTTTCTTTTACATTACCTATAAGATTTCCTCAATGTATCGAAACGTGATAATTCAGCCTCTAGGTCTCCCTTGTTGACTGAAGACATATCATCCCGATCGTCTTTCATAGCTGCTTCATCAGGCCTTATTGTAGTCGAGACTTTGAAACCAGCTGATACTAAAGCTCCTAAAACATTATATTAATTAGTTCTTTTATTATTAATATTTCCTTTAAAAAAACGTCTTCTTTTTAAGGAGATTAACCTTTGTTTTATGGTGGTTTTCATCATCCGTGAGGTGGATGTATGTGAAATCCTTGTTTGTGTGTGGGAGTCATTATCTTTATTAAGCCGACATCAAAATAAAATAAGGTTTCTCAACAAGCTTGTCACTTACCTTGCTTATTATGTCTGTCTTTGTTGGCACTGTACGAAGATTCTAAGCTATGTTTGCGTCTCATCTGTAAGAGAAACAAATTTGTAATGTTAGCTAAAATATTTTGAACTGAGGTTTTTTTTACCGCCGTACTATTTTGTATAGGCTACAACATCCTCAAGTTCCTTGCTTAATCTCACCTCATCATTGGTGTTTGTTGCTCCAGATTCCAAGTAACTGATCAGTTTTGCTTCGCTGCTCATTTCGAGACTTCGTTTTCTTGAAATATTTTCACGACTGCAATTTAAAAAAGGTTTATTTTCGTTACTTTTAAATCGGTAAACTCTATGTCCCATCATGCGGTTTTTTCATATAGCTTTTAGCAGCATTCGGCTTACAGCTTTTGAAAACAAAGACGATAAATTCATTTTTTTTTCACTTTATGTTTGATATGTCAGAACAAATAAGAGATGAACTTTCACTTTAATATGTAAAATGCATTCTCTAATAATTTTATCTTTATCATTCACTCAATCACTACAGTCAAAAATCGATTATTTCGAAAATCTGTTGAAATGTCTTCAATCATACAATCGATCTGAGTCAAAACCTGTTGCCATGTATGTATCTCACAGATTCATCTAAAACCACCAAATAGTGATCTCGAATACAGTTTATACAAAGTACCTGTCCCCATGATGCGTGTGCAGCCGTGCGCGAGGGATCATGACGGAAGGTCCGGCGGAGGAGGGGGGCGGGGGCGCCTCGTGCTGCGGGGGATCCGACATCACGCACTTCTTGTTACTCGTGGATGGTCTCTGGAAGTTGAAAATTTGTTAGTCGTAAAAAAATAATATATTTAACTTTTTTTGGATGGACAGTAAAGTGATTTTTCAGTTGTAAATATAAGCCTTTTTGACTTCGGCTGGGTTTGCAGAAAAGTTTAACGATGTTCAGCTTGGGTTGAACGTTTTTCACACAAAGAAACAGATTCTAATTTTTGTTAAAAGAGAGAATTTCTAGTTTGACGTGTCTTTCTGTCTGTCTGTGGCGTCATTGCTCCCGGAAAGATTTGCCGGCTTAAAATCTTATCTTGCATTTTCTTTTTGTCAGTAGTTTGATAATAAATCATCAAGACTCTTTAATTCTCTCAATAATTTACTCGTAGTTTGCAAATAACATTTAGTAATTTTAGTATTAATGTTAGTCTTACCTTAGCTGGCATGTACGGTAGAGACGCATTTTGTACGCTAGAGGTGTCACCCGACTCCCCTCGCTCGCTGATCAACGCGCGTCTGTCCGCTCTCTGCTTTGAAGGCATGGCGCCCTGGAAAACCATGATAGGAAAATAATTAGTCATCCGACAAACAATATTAATAACAACTAATTAAAATTTTATACAACTTTTTTATCTCAAAGTTTCCACCAGTCTAATACACGCATTCTTCTTTAAATGACTAATTATGTTCATAACGATTGCTAAATTTCCCTAAATTAGAAATAAGTTTGCAAAATTGTCTTAAAAGTTACTTATACTTCTGCTAACCCCTGGGCCCAGCTGAAAATGATCTCGCAAGCACTTTAAAATCAAATTAAAAAAAAAACATCCTACGATGAATCCAGGGTATAAACTATCCGTGTACCAAGTTGCGTCTAAATCCGTTTAATGGTTTTTGCTTTAAAGATTAACAAACATCCATACCTACAAACTTTCGTATTCATAATATGACTTGTAGGATATACCTGATGCAAACTCGGCATGCCTTGGATACAGGCTACAATGGAGCGCTGTGGTCGTGGCGCCCGTCGTGACCGTCGCGAACACGCCAGCACCGCGCACACAGCCAGCACCACCGTCAGGAGAGCACCACATACCACCAGCGAGATTAGTACCACTGAAAACATTATATGGAAAAATTAATTATAGGGTTGGTAGAACTGTAATACCAGACTTTGACAGAAATGGCATGTCTTTTACTTATTTTAGGAAAGACAAAAGACGCTACAATTAATTTGACCAGGAATTCAAAGCAAATCTTTAGCCGTTTAATAGCTAACAGTCTGTTTATTACTTCAATTAATGTAAACATGTCATTATTTTTCAGCAGCTCAGCATCTTAATAAATTTCAGTAAAAATAAAAAAGGTAATAAACTTTTATCCCCACGCGTGAATAATATTATATATAGAATGATAGTATTAAATTATGTAAAAGTTATATTAGTAAATAGTACCTACAAATGGAAAAATAAATAGAATGGCGGAAATACGTACCCTTCAGGTTGATCTGGCAGACACTGCCCGCGTACCACTGGAAGCATTCGCATAGGACTCTGCGGTCATCTCTCGAGTAGCAGGCGCCGTGGTAGTTGCAGCGCTCACAACCAACCGACTCAGCTGCGAAGGTAAGATAAATGAGGATTGATACCAAGGTTACAGCGAATACAAGATTTTTTAAAAACGTTATGGTGCTTTAAATGGGTACTGTGCTTTTGCTGATTTTTTAATTTTTGGAGGCATATTAACGGTATCAGAAAACATTTGTCATACATTTAAACATAATATTATGCAGCTGATTAAGGAATGTGAAAAAAAACCGGCTAAGTGCAATCTGTCTTATTATCCCGGGAAGCCAAGCAGCGGGCAGCGGAACCTTACCAAAACTGCTAGTCTTTGAATCCTATTTTAACCTATGGTTTCGGAAGCCTCAAAAGAAGTTCTAAAATCCAGAAGTGACAAGTCACTTGTATAGTACATACCTGAACAAATTCTGCCAGGATACAACGAGTTGACACTGAGGTCTGCAAAACCTTCAAGACAACTGCAAGTGTAGGTCCCGCGCAGGTTGAAGCACTGCGCATGCTCCGAACAGTCGTGGAACTGGCCACTGACACACTCGTCGAAATCTAAAATAAGAAGAAACAGAAAGATAAATGACAAGCCGACTTTGACATGAAGATGCTTTTTTGTCGTTTTATAAACAGTATATATTTTTTTAATTTTAAAATGTAAATGTAAGGTCGTAAGGTACAGTTTTTTACGCAAAAACATATTTTTTTAATATTTTAGGCTTGGTAAAGCTATATGTTTTATGGGTCTCGGTATTCAATGTATGGAAAATGGGTGTCATATCAAAAAATATCGATTGAATCAGTTGTAGTGTAGTGCTTATAGTACTCACCGCTAACATCAAGTTTATCCATCAACTCGCTCGCAGCATACACCTTAGTGCCTCCCAAATTGTAATAATGATTTCTCAGATATTTCTCAATCACCTCCTTGAGACGACTTTCATGAGCATTGTCTGAAAGCTGTAGAAATTCATATAGATTGGAGTTCGGTTATTTTTCAGTTACAAAAAAAAATACGTCGAAATTTTTCATAGTTACCTGAACGTAGAAATCAGACATGACCCCTTGATACATTTCTCCTTCAGGGCTCTTCAACTCAACTGGCTGGAATGCCGTGATATGGACCCCATGGTACACATCCCTAAGGTCTGATTGCATTACCATCCTCGTGATACCTTCATGAGTAGCCACCGCTAAAGCTTGGTACTCTTTACTGGTGTTGTCTGCTAGGTTGTTATTGTATTCTAAACGTTCGATTCCTTGTGCTCCAAGGGCTAGCTTGACTGAATAGGTGTATGTTGCTGGAATAAAATAATCAGTGTTTAATTCTTTCATAGCATTTCGTTAAGTTTAGTTTTATAGCAGTAGCTTCTTATAAAGTACTTACGTTTACAGGGTCTATCAGGGAAGATCCTAGCAAATCCAGGTCTGCAGACACATTTCATAATCCCATCAATTCTCTGGCATCGTTCGTTCCTGGAAGCTTCACAGTCTGGTCGACATTCTTTGCCATAACCTGCACCTGCTAAATACCAACAAAAATAATATTAAATCCGATTAATTTATTGTTCAAAATTCAATAAATGCTTACCGTTAGGGTTAACGTTTGTAGTCTCTAAATATGGTGATCCAGCCAGCAATATTTCCCCAAATAGAACATGAGATACTCCATTACTATTGACCTGTTCATTTCTTGTGATGTCGTAGTCTCCAGTTT
This sequence comes from Trichoplusia ni, assembly GCF_003590095.1. Taxonomy (NCBI): domain Eukaryota; kingdom Metazoa; phylum Arthropoda; class Insecta; order Lepidoptera; family Noctuidae; genus Trichoplusia; species Trichoplusia ni. Next base: position 6,614,866 of record NC_039487.1, read on the forward strand.
CTATATCAGTGTTAACAGGCAGTGGAGGAGCCTGGCCACCATTCTGAGATTTATTCATCACAACAAAGAATGTATCATTATCGTTTTCGTGTTCAGTATCATTTTCAATCTTCTGTATAATATTGTCTGTCGTATCTGAGTCTCGGATGATCAGGTTTTCATTTTCTTCAGATGACATTGTTAAGTCATCAAGTGGCACTTTAGTATTTGCAGGTACCTCCTGAGCAGGTGTGGGTTGAACTTGTGGAATAGGTATATGTTTAGTAACTGTCTCTATGATTGTTGTAGGCTGTACCTGTGTATGAACTTCAGTCACGACATCAACTATCGTAGATGTGTGCGTGTTCGTTAAAACAAGTGTTTGTGTAACAGCACCTTCTGATTGGCTGATAAGGCTTGTCTTTGTGTGTGTTACTGTTAATGTGTGTGTCAAGTTTACGTATCCAATACTTGAGACTGTTTTAGGTGGTTCTGATAGAGTCTTAGTTAGAGTAACAACAGTTGTTCTAAATTCAGTTTTAGTAGGTACAATTTCATCGGAAATTTTAACTTCATTGCCTGCATGGTGAGTTGGTTTTATTTTATTGACTTCTTCTAATACGGGAGTTGCAACACTAGAGGAAATATCAACTATAGGAACATTAGATGCTTCCTGTTTCACCATACTACTGATCTCTATTTTAGGTAGAGTAGGTTCAATATTTTCCTTAAGAACTTCAGTTGGCTTGATGAAGTCTTCATCAAGTGATGACTCAGAGCTTTCAATGATGCTTGAGGGCACAACAGTAGGTGGTAATCTCGTAACTGGTCGCACAATCTTCTTGATAGATATATCTCTGCTCGGGTACAAGATTTCTGGACGGGTTATAGTTCTTGAAGGCTTAATTAAAATTGTATTTGGTTTTGGAGGTATTTTGAACTTGCTGGTCGTAGTTTTCTTTTCATCAACACGTACCGGATACGGTTTTCGAGTTCTGTTCTTGTTTCCAAGTGAGAAAACTTTTTTGTCGGTTGTTGTTTCTTCTTGACTTGCGTCAGGTAGAGAATCATTTGCTTCAGTAATAGGTGTTACCTTTGTGGTTGTAGTAGATTCGGTACTTGATTCTTTAGATACCATATCTCCATCTTCTGTAACAGATTTTTCTGAACTGACTTCATCGATATGTTCTGATGATGCCTCATAAGAATCAACGTATTCGGAAGAGGAAACTTCTGTGGAATCGGGAGCCCTTGATGGTTTTGGTGTATCCGGGAATAGTATTGATGTTGGGTTAAAGTTAAAGCTCGATGAGAAATCTATGCCTGATGATGTCAACCAACCCGATGAAATCGGAGTTGGGAAGACAACATTCGGTACTTCGGAGACACTGACTGAGGGAGCTGGTAGTTCATTAATCGGACTAACAACTCTTGATGGAATAGGCTTCCTTGAAGGAGGGAGTAGTTGTGAGGACGGCTGATCTCGGTTGTGAATCGGTCTTCTTATGTTGTTCAGAATATCGTAGGTAGGTCTGTATGTTGAAACTTCATCTCGGTTAACAGGTACTTTTACTGGCTTGTGGGTAGTAATTCTTGGCGGTGTAGGTCTTGTTGGTCGTGTTCTGTATGACGGCGGTGTCCGAGCGGGAACTGGTGGGCGAGGAGTCAATGGCACTCTGGTTGGAAGCCTGATACCTGGCGGCGTTCTTGGTGGTGGAGGACTCATACCCATAATTGTCTCATCGTTGGTCGAAGGCTTGAAATTGTAATCCATAGTCGGTAGCGGTGGTGACAGGTCTATGATCTCACTTGATGAACGATTTATTTCCAAGTTAGATAGTGTGAATGTAGGTAAGTTCGATTTTTCTGTGGCTTTTTCCACAATGAGTGGCTTCTTATCTTGAATATGTACTGTTGAGGTTATAATTGATTCGTTATGAACGTGTGTATTATTAAATTGATTTATGAATATTGGTCTAGGAGGTCTTTTGTATTTGATGTCGGGATCTACAACATAGATGGGCTTTGGTGACGGAACTGGTTTTTTAGTAGGCTCAGGTTTATCCATTTCCTCCCCAATATTCAAATCTATATTAGTATTATTCTCCATCATATGGTTGATCTGCCAATGAGGTTGTTGCAATTGATGATCAAGAACTATTGCGGTATTAATTGTGAATGGCCTTGGTTTGTTGTAAGGATGGTTTTCGTAGATTGGCTTTATAGTATTAGACTGGAAGGTGGTTTTGTTGTAAGCACCAAACGGTTTTTCGGTTTGGGTTCCAGGGTTGAAATTAAAAAGCACTTTGTTGCTTTGATCTTCTTTATTCTTAGGAGGATTAAATACTTCATGCTTTAATAAAGTTATGTCAGTTGAAGTTTTGGGTGTATAAGCCACTTCATTTGAAGAACTCACGACAGGCACTTTCATAGATTCAGAACTGACTTCACCATCTATTTCACCAGGATTCTCTTCTTCTTCTTTACCATCATAAATCACATCAGGGCTTTCATATACTGGTTTTATTTCTTCTGTAGTTGTCTTGGCTGTAGTAGTTTCGTCACTATTATCTCTAATGGGTATATTGTATGTAGGTTGTTTCATGGTACCTAAATTAGATGGAATGTAATTAATATTGAAAGGCTTCGTTGTAAACGGTGTGTTTGTAGAAAATGGTTTCTCTGTTGATTGAGGTTTTGTAAAAGGTTTGCCTACGGTGAAGCCAGAAACGGTCGGTCCATTTTGTGACCAAAAGTCAGAAGGAGGTTTGCCAACACTTGAAATTTTCTGTCCGAAACTCGGTGCATTGTTTTTATCGTTATAGTTATGAATCAAAGGAATGATTTTGCGAGTTGTATCTTCTAGTTTAATGTTATTGATGTTGTTTTCCTTTAGCACACTAGAATACCAGCCATGAGAGTTTGTAGGTACGTTAGGTAACAAATTCGTTGGTGTTACATTACTGGACTCTATGTTATCGGTATATTCAGTGACTGGTTTAACGGGTTCATTTCCCCTTGACGGTGTGGAATGATCATTTATCATCGGGAAATTAGCATGACTATTTAAAGATGGTGGCATCGATGGAATGCGTGTTTCTGTAGTAGTTACTCTATCACCATAATTTTGTGGTTTACGGACATAATTTTGGTTGAAATAGTTATTTCCGATTATAGTAGCCTCAGATGTATCAGTTGAGCTTTTGTTCCATCTGTTATCTCCGACAGTTACTTGTGGCTCTCGAGCTTTGTCATCATAAATTGTTGGTGAATTAACATTGCCTTGTAAATTATAGGTTTCAGGAGGGGAATTATTGTCTTCAACTCTGATAGCAAAATTAGTCCCTATAGGTATATCTGTGTTTAACTGGCCATCATGAGTTGAAGTCCCAACTGGCACAGCAACACTAGATCCGACAACTTGCCCAGATTCAGCATTGCCAGCAACATTGGTAGCCGTATTTAATGTTACAGTGTATGTATTATCTTTCTCGTTACTTCCTATCGGCACAAAGGATTTATTACTTATGTTTGGAGAAGATACAACAGAGAAAGGTTGTTGATGTGCTGGACCCATATTATTGTTGTTTGGACCATTTTGTGGCTGTTGATTGTTTGAATGTTTGTGGTAATTATTGTATGGTGGTGGTGACGGTGGCATTCGAATGGTATATGTAGGAGTGGGTTTACTATTTGGCATCTGGGCTGCGAAATATATTTCTGACGTTACTTTAGGCGGCAGTTGTTCAGGTACGGGATGCTGTATATTCAAAAACACCTTCATGTCTTGTACTGGTTTTGTATGAACAATGGGTCTATGACTGTATGGCTTTGAATTATCATAGATATCCTTATTATAATATTGCGGTTTATTTGATTGAGGTGGAGGGGGTACTGCTAAGTAGTTTTCGTATTCTTTGTCAATGATTTCCTTTCCATTCTTCTGTTTATCTTTTCCTTTTACTTGATTATATTCATCGAATTCACCATTCGTAGGACTGTAAACTTCGGGATCATAAACCGTTATTTGAGGACCAACTTGGACATGAGTTTCTTGATTACTTGTTGGTGGAGGTAATTTGTTGTAGTCAAAAGGTCGTTTATTATCCTTCCATTTCATTTTAACTTCATTTCGAATTGATGGTTCTTGATATTGCGGTACATTAGGTTTGTAGTTTTCTGAAGGAGGATGAACGTTTGGTTTACCCACATATTGTTTGTTATTACTAGGTGCTACATTATGAACATTTGTCATTTGTGGAGCATCAATACTAAAGCTTCCAAAGTATCCTGGTTCAGGGTAAGGCAGAGGATCATCAATATAGTCACCGGTTTTATGAGGTTCTGATGAGCCCGCAAATACTAATGCTGTCGAGCTGCCGTGGGGTATCAAAACATTCGCTACCCTTGAAGGTTGTATGTCAACTAAGAAAGGTTTGTTAGATTCAGTGTTGCTACTAACTGGGAAATTATCTTCAGTCCTTATTTTTGTATTAACTACTTCAGAAGAACTTGGACTGTTATCTGGTATATCATCTGAGTTATCCTCATTAACGGGCTTGTAATCAATATGATGTTGCATCGGAGGATTTGTAGGCTTAGCTAAAGAAGGAATATAATCCAAAAATGCTGGTCTTCCATGGTTACCTAAAACAGTACCAGTATTCTTTATGTGTTCTGTCTTCATTAAATGGTCGTGTATGCTTGCAGGCATTCGATAGGGGTATTTATCGTTAGGTCCTGAGTTTTGAAGATTATGAGCTTGCATTGGTCTCTGCATAGGTCTGTTTACATTAGACTTTTGTTTCGGTGGTTCAGGTGGTCTTAAATCAAAAGAGTCATCATCTTGCGGCTGATCGCTGAGAGGTTTCTCGTGCACTAAATATTGCTCATTAGCGGCTATGAAACTGTCAATGGGAGGTGGGTTGACTGAGTTTTGTAACTTGATTCCACTTGCAGCTAAGGTTAATGGCCCACCTACTGCCGGTTTTCCAACAATGACATCTGAGTTCGCAGTGATTATTTCACCAGGACTAATTGGTATACCACCATTAACTAGAGGACTTTCGTGTACCATTTTAGGTGGCACTATGTGGGCTTTAGGTTGCTTATGTTCGGCCGCCCACGCCAAATTTTGGTGTAATGTAGCATTAGTAAAAACCAATTGAGATTCAGAAGTCTCTAATTCGTCAACTGGTATGTATATTGGAAAATTATTGTGTTTCGGTTCTAAATCATTGTCTACCCTTTTATTTGCATTGTATGCAGTCAATTTGACAGCAGGTCGAACAGTAGTAGTTGTATTTTTTGGTACTGTGTCTTGTCGTTTAATAAAGCCTCCAGTCATTTTCTCGATAACAGGTGCCAATTGTGTCAGACCCTTAATTCCCAGAGTTCCTAACTTTAGCAAGTCAGCTACAACAAATTTGTTTTTGTTAGGTTTTTGGGGTTTGTCTGGCTTAATTTTTTCGGGATTCTTCGTGGTTACTTTATTATTTTTTGGTGGAGCTGGGGCTTGCTCATTTGTTAACAGTTCACTTTCTTCAACGGAATTCGAATCTTTTTCATCTGAGTAGTCACTTACTTCAGTATATTTTTCTACGACTTTATCTGTTGGAGCTACGTGAGAATGTGTTTCATATTCATAAGGCCCGTACTGTGTCTTCTTATCATTGGCATCTTTGTTCGTTGGTCTTAAGTCTAACTTTGTTGCGCCGTATTTTGTCATCTTCACACCATATTTGGTCGAAGATCCAGACATGTCCATATTAGTGTATTTTGATTTTAAACCTTCTGTTTTTGTGTGACTACAAGAGCATGAACTAGTACAAGGTGGGTTACTGACTTCTGATGGTTGGATAAGCTCAAAGCTATCGTCTTCATCACTGTCGATCCGTTTGTCTATCTTTGGGTAACTGCTCATAAACATGTTTGTTGCAGCAGACGGTTGAATGGTCTTGACTTCCATGTATTTGGTCTGAAAATTCACAATTAATTCATTAGAAAATGCAGATTTTCATAGACGACGAAATACAATGGTATAAACTGGTTCATGTTTTTTGGGTGCGTAAGGTTTTAATTTCGGTAATCAATGTTAGATCATACAACTATTGAATGAATAAAGCTTCTAACTACAGTTAAGAGAATACATTTTAGGAGTATAAAAGCTAGGTTAATCTAAATAGGTCTACAAAGGTATATCTAAAAGCTTAAGTCCTCAGGGCCCAGAGCTTGGAATATGGAATCATCCAGGATTTGACCAACCGGGGTCCCAAATCTTACTTTTGTCGGATTTAAATCTGGTATAACATCAGTATCATATAAATTCGTTAAAGATTCAGTCGTGACAACTGATACTATAGTTTCGAACGTTGATATGGCACTTCTTTTGTTTTGGACCACAGTTGTTAAGTATGTGTAGGTGGTCATACAGGTCTTGATGATATAGTTATGTTGCATGAGCTGGTGTAAGGGGAATAGTGCGCTTATGTGCTGACGACTGACGACAGTGGCGACTGCAGATGATAGTAATTGCTTTGACGCTGAAGTTGAGCTGTGGTGCGGTTGTAACGTAGTAGCGTGTATGAGCTTAAGTTTGCGCTGAGAAAAAAGCGTAGATGAAGTTGAAATTGATTCTACAAAAGTTTTTGCTAAGTTTAATTTATCTACTGCAGAAATTGATGAAGTACTAGAGAAAAATTATGATCGATGAACGTTAATTATGACGAATCAAAGTAAATATTTAAATCAGTTAATTACTTGTTTTTTTGGATGAATGAAAGTTGAACTAATGAGTTATTAAGTTCTACAATGTTGTGAACATACCTGCTCTTGCTTTTCTTCTGGATTTTTGTCTTTTACCAAAACTTCTACGCCGTTAGACATTATCCTTGTCGCCAAGTTTTTTAGTCTCCTTTCATCTTCTTCAGACTCTTTCTCAACTAAATCCATGTCTCTTCCCGGTCTCCATGGTGAATTATCATAAACGATACCATTTGTATTAAAAGCTGAAAATTTAAAAATATTATTTTACAAATCGTCTTTGGTTTTCATTTTTTTTTTCAATAATCAAATTAAGTTATAATTACAAATTTTAAAATATTTACATGAAGAACGAGACAAATAGCCCCGTTTTGAAAACTCTACTTATTTGAGAACAAAGAACAATAAATCCTACGTAGTAAAATTAAATAATATGACTAAGAAAATAAAATACAAAGATAAAGACACACTGATCGTGCATTCAGGCAAAACCCAACATGAAGCCCATTCTACAGCGCAAAGTTCTCTGAAAAAATAAAACAACATTTATGTGCAATAATGTTAGTATTACTAAAACTATTTCTACAACTAGTGAGATAGAAATTACAAATATATACTCAAAATACAAATTTCTAAGAATTAAAATAAGTATCAGAGTCTCCAACTATGTATGAATAGTTGTATGAAAACGTCATTGATATTAACCGTTCCAAAGCATGATATTATTGCAATTATGCGGAATCGCGTGTACGACATGCGCGTGCGCCGGTGTCGTTTCGATCATATGAATAATGTTTATAGTTTTTATTGTAATACTTATGTAATTTCTATCTTGAATCACTTTTATTAGTCTTATCTACAATATTTTGTTGTTTATTATTTATTTCTATATCTATGTGTGTTTTAGTGTTTAATAGTTTACTGTTAATATCATTCGCTTTATTTACATGATAGTCGTTAATTCTATTAAAAGCTGCTCTTGGTTAGGCGTTTTCATTATTTTTATCCTTGGATTTATCTTTGAATTTCATCAAAATTGGTTAGATTCGTTTTCAAGAGCATCTTTCATTCGTTATCTATTGATTAAACACTAATTACACTCACCTCCATTTTGGATGTTGCAGGATGTGGATATGGAACCATCCGTCATGGGAAACCTTCGGGTCTTCGAGATTCTGGTGCTGTCCAGTCGTCATCATGTCTTATCGTCAAGTTCAAGTTGGTGATCAGATCATCTACGTCTTATGAGAGCCTACCACCACTTCTTAAAGTGGATACTATAATTGTGGAAGAGAGATGGCGATATACGCCTCTCACGCTTCCACAATCACAATAACATTAGTTTTAGAGGTAGCGGAAGGTCCTTTTAGGTCTGGTCATGTATGATGGTAGGTGAATGAGGTGTTGGGAAGTATTGTGTGATCCATCTTTGTATGTATTTGTTTGTCTCAATGTAAGTGTTATATTTGTAGAAGAGGAGTGAAAAACACATCAATTTTTTATACATTTATTGTTTTAATATTTTAAGTCGTATTTGCAATGTACAGTCGAAGCGAAGGAAGAACGAGTATTAAAAGGTAATTATGATAATCATAATCTAGACTTATTCTTAGGCAGTGAGTAATCGTTACCCATCCAATTTTCCCCAACACATCAAGTATGGTAACATAGGAAATTACATTTTTGGTGAACTTAGAATAACATGTTAATTATCTAGTCAAGTACAAAAGAGTATTTCGTCCTTAAAACTATACTAAATCTATAAGGCACTATTCCATAGTTAACTTACTATGATACAATCGAAATAAATAACTAAACCATTACTATACACCTAACCGTTTGTATCTTTCACGAGACATCGTCAATTGAACTTTGCCTCAGGTCTCTAGTAGCCGACGGGCTCGCTACCCTCACGACGTAAGTTGGTGACGCGTCATATCTAATATGCTTGCTTACTTCTCCTACTATACTCTCAAGACTCTGCGTTTCAACCAGGTTCTCACCTGAGCCGTTATTTAAGTACTTCTGTGTTTCCGAAACATTGTCACTATCTACATAAGAGCCCGTTAGTTCACTGACCGTTGGCAGTATTGATGGCGTAACTTGAACATTGTCATAATATATGGCTTCACGTTTTCTGACAGATTGCGTGTCGTCCGCAACTACTGTCGAGAGAACTGTGCTGAATTCACCAGGATGTCTGCCTGATACGTACAGAGTCACAACACTGGTCTGTTTGGGAGGAGCCACTGGGGCAGGTGCATGTTTTGGTCTAGTTTTTCTAGAACGAGTGGGTGGGGGAGGTGGTGGTGGTGCATCATCCTCCGCATCTATGGCATCTTCTGAGAAGTCTTCGTTACTATTTAAGTCAGAAAGAATGTTTGGTTTGGGACTGTTAGAGAAGATATCATTATTCAAATTGTTTTGCAGGTTTGGAGTTGAAGGACCGTTGAGATTGTTTAGATTCAGACCTCCAGCCAAACCGGCAAGATCCGCTTGACTTAAACCTAGCAACGGATTTGCAGTTTGTAAATTAAAGCTTGGTTGCTGTTGCTGCTGCTGTTGTTGAAGAAGAAGCGGTAGCAATAAAGAGTTGAACTGAGGTGGAGGACCTAAGGCAGTGGGAGTGGTGACAATAGTCTCAGTTAGGAATTCAGTTGCCGTTATAACATTAGTAGTAGGATCAACAATAGTAGTCAAAATAGCTTTGCCCTTAAATGTGATAGGTAAAACTGTTTCCCTAGCATCAGTAACCGTTGTTACGTAGGTAGTAGTGCGAGTTTTGTATTCAGTTACTGGAGTTTGTACTATTGGTTGTTGGGGAAGTAGTCCCTGTCCTTGCAAAGCCAGGAGTGGGTTTATCTGAGGTTGTTGATTACCTAGCAATAACTGTGACAGCAACAGATTTGCTAATGGTACGTTCGAGTTGATTTCGGGTGCTATTGTCTGCGTTACTGCCTCTACATTGTAAACTGTACTTGGGATCACGTGAGAGAAAGACGTTTTACGTCCTCGAATAGTAGTGGGTGTAAAGATGACCGTTGTTGTGGGAGTATCGTGTAAAACATATTTAATAATTTTGGTAGCTCCATTGTCACCGAGTTCTGTAGACTCAGCAGCCAAAACAAGTTGTTGATTACCCAGAGGTCCGATTGAAGTTGATACCTGGTTCAGCAAGAGAGTTTCAATTCTAGATGTTGCCGATAGCAAGTTTTTGTATTCAGTGATTTTGCCGTTCACAATTGGCACTGTCACTTCTGTGGGTATTTGGTGTGTGATGGTAATCTTTCCATCGTTCAAAATGTTGTTGGCATTAAACCGTTCGCCACTGAAGTTCTCGAAGGAACTCCTTTGCCTGCTGTTAGCTCTGCTTGTAGTTGTGCGCGTTCGTGATCGTCCTCCTGAGCTTCGAGAAGTGCTTGTCCTAGCACCTGACGAATTCTTAAGTCTTGGGGACTTTGGTCTGGATGCAGATGTGGTTGTCCTAGACGACGGCCGCGAAGACTTTCCTCTTCTGTAAGCTGGCGATGATGTAGTAGTTGTTGTTCGACTTTCTCCACGCACAATAAACGGTTGCCTTGCTCCAGATTTAGCGGATGTTGCAGTTGTTGTTCGCGTATTGGAAGTGCGACCATTGTAACGATTTCCAGGTCTTACTTTCTGAGTTGTTGGTTCTTCGGTTTCGGGTTCGGGACGCCGTGTTGTGGAAGACTTAGTGCCTGGTCGTCTGAAATTAGAATACTTTCTGCTACCATAATCGACTTGACGTTTGGTACGCCTCCTAAAAGCAAATGGCCTTATTTGTACTATGTTCCTTTTCGGAGGAGAGGTGGATGGCTGTGCTACCTGACGTTCTTTTCTGTCTGATGAGTCATAATCATTATCTTCTTCAAAGTCCTCTTCTTCCAAAAGTTCTTCGCTGTCTTCTACTTTCTGTTCGTCTTCTTTAATTTCTTCTTCTGGTTCTGGGTCAGGTTGCTTGAACAAGTTTCTTCTTGGGAACAGAGCATTTGGTCTCTGTCTTCTCAGTGACAGCAGTGGGTTAGATGTAGATCTAGTTGTTGACCGTTTAGTTGTAGTTGTTAGTCTACCACGAGGTGTGACAGCGCGTCTCGAAGAAGCTGTTGTAGACCTTGGAGTAATAGCGGTTCCTGGTTGTCTGGCAATAGGTGGCCTTCTGAATCTAGAAAGGGGATTGTTCGTTGTTCTTGCAGGACTTTCTGTAATCCTGTCCAGAGCTTCAGTTGCGCTTTCGTCAGGGTTTGTTTCAAAAGTTTCCTCATTCTGGTCAGAAAGTGAATACGGTACGGTATTAGAGGGTTTGACACTAAAACCGGGAAGTCTTGACGATGCTGTCGGTCTGACCCTTGGAACCGCAGATCTACTGATGTAATCTAAACTGTTACCTCGAGCTGAACTCGACCTGAAACCAGTTCTCCTTGAAGTAGGTTGAATACTGCCTCTTTGATTAAAACCTCCTGGCCTAGATGCTGCTGGCGCATTAGCTGATGGGTTATTGACACTACTACGACCAGGGAACCTCTTTCCAGCACTTGCAGAACCTGGGCTAGCTGGTTGTTTCCTGTTGCCACTATATCCTGATGGTTTAACAGATTTTAAGCTTGGAGTAGCAGTTATTACTGGAGGTGTGAAGTCAGCACGAGTAATTGTTGTAGCGCCACCAGATAGTGGTACTCGTTTAGGTATAAATGTTGGTCTATTCCGAGAAGCAAATGGTATAATCACTGGTGTAGTCGAAGGCTTTTTCGGTGTGAATGTAAGACGGGATTTCTTTCTTGTATTTACACTATCGTCTTCCTCTTCTTCCGATTCCTGTACATTTTCTGATGCAGGCTCTGGTGCTTCCGCAACAGAACTTTCAATCACTTCGGGTGTAGGGCTTATAATTGAACTTTCCGTCGTTGTTGTACTAGTACTACTGCTAGTCGAGCCAGAGTCAACAGCAAGTGTTTTATTGTCGTTTGTTACAACAGTCGAGTCACCCGATATGACAGCTACTTGAGAGAATATTATCTTTTTCTCTGGAGCTGGTGTACTCGGCTTTTCTTCTGGTTTCACTTCAGCAAATAAGTTATCAATGTAGGTGCCGAGTAGAACAGTAGATGGTATGGAAGAAGCATCAGGCAATTTAGTAGGAACGATCGCCTCCTTGACCACGGTCGGTGTGATATGTGGTTTCTCACCATTATCCTGAATCAAATTCTGATCTGCTGGTCCGACGGGCACTTTTCTTCCAAGTTGATTGTCTTCGACCAATTTGGTGTTGTCAATAATATTTGTCACTGTCTCCAAGCTACTCCTGATCTGAGATGTGTTACCTGCGTAGAAGGTTGTGAAATATGTGTAAGTCGTATAGAACGTGGCTTTACCATCATCTGGTTCAAGACTATCTGTGACTAGTGATGGCTTGAGTTCAACTTCGAGATCTTTGGGAGGTAACACACTTTCTACATCAATTGGCGTGGTATCAATGGGACTGATCGTAGCAACAGGCTGTGCTACAGGTGTTATTACGTTTGATACTATTTCTTCGCGGCTTGTGATTGTCGTTGACTTGTCTTTGTAAAGAGTAGTCCAATAGGTAAACGTTGTGTAATAAGTAATTGGCAGGCTTTCTTCTTCAGGTTCCTTGTTAGGCATTATAGTTTCAGTAACTACGTTGGTAATAGTTTCTAATCGGCTTTTAACTTTGCTAGAGTCCTTACCAATATACATGGTGGTGAAGTAAGTGAAAGTTGTATAACTTGTCTGAAGTAAGAGAGTAGGTGATGGTAAAATCTCTTCGATATTACTTTCCGAACTTATTTGGTCATCCAATATGATGTTGTTATTATCCAAGAACTTCCTTTCGCCTTTGGAAGATGATGATTTTACATCGGTGACAAAAGAGTTTTCAGATTCTAGAGGATTCGATTCAACACTGAATAACATATCAACTTCAATTGGTGATGGATCAGGAGTAACGTCTGATTTTGTCTCTCCACGTTCATTACTTTGTTCCATACTCACGCTCTTTTCCATAGAAGCGGTATCTTCTTGATTAGCGGGCTGTTCCATTTTGATTTGTTTGCAATTTCTGAAGTCAAATTGAGCTCTTGTACTCTCAGCGGCCAATGGATTAGCTTTTGTGGGAATCAATTCGTCAGGTCCCACGTAATTAGTATAAACCTCATTTCTACTGCACACATTAGCATCTGTACCAACGTAGATGGTCGTAAAGAAAGTGTAAGTTGTGTAATAAGTTTTTACAGCATCGGGCTTAATGCTCGCTACAACATCTTCGCCTAATGATGGAGTGGGTGTCTGAGAACTGTAAATGTCATCAACCTCTACAGACTCAATTACGTCTTTATTCTTAACAAGATCAATGATGCTATTAATCGCAAATGATTCTGTAGGACGACCAATACCCACGCTAGTTGGCGCAATCTCATCCTCGTTAAAGGCACCTAATAATGTTGGATCTAGTTTCGACAGATCAATCGTTGTAGTAATGATATTAGTGACAACCGATTTATGACTGGCGACGCTCGAGGTTTGGTCTCCGAAGAATGTAGTTAGATAAGTATAAGTTGTGTAAAGTGTTTTGTAAATGACGTCAATTTCGTTTTCTTGGTCTTCTTCTTCTTGAACTGTTGTTGGCTTTTCTGTAGTAGTGGTCGTGTGTTCGGTACTTATAGACATTTCTACGTGCTCACTGGTCGTAATTCTCTCAGTGGTTGTCGTTGTTGTTGTTGTTGTAGGTTCCTTCTCTTCAACAGATTCTTCGACCGCTTCTTCACTGCTTTGCTCAGCTGTACTAGTATTTTGTTCTTCGCGAGTAGTAGTCTGTGCTTCCTCTTGTTGCTGTGGTGTTGTTTTAGGAGCTTCTGTTGTTGGTTCTGGCTCCACAGGAGGTCTATAAGGTTCTTCAGTAATAGGTTCTGGAAGCTTTAGTTTAGTTTCAACTGAGTAATTAACATCGACGTTGACAACTGCCGTGGGTTCAATGTCCATATTAGTTCTACATACAACATTGGTTAAGTAACCTACATTGCTTTCAACGACCACGTCAGATTTAATAGATGTAGTTGTTTCCGTGCTCTCTAAAGGAATGAAATATGTTGTTAAGTAAGTCAAAGTCTTGTAAGCTGTAGTCATAGTAGATTGCGTTTCGAAGCCTTCAGTACAGACTACGTCTTCCTGAGTGTCCTCGTTTGTTTCTTCCTGTGTGTCAGGTATGAATTTAGATTCAGTTGTTGTCTCCAATTCTTCAGATGACTCTTCACTGTGACCACTTTCTGTGGTTGTCATAAAGTCTGCTGGCATTTCGGTCGTAAATTCTTCCTCTTCTTCTTCTTCAGATTTTTCAGTTACTTCGGCAGCAGTGTTTTCAGATTCTTCTTCGGAATTAGTAAATAATTCAGTCATATCACTTTCTGTGACAGCAGATTCTTTAGGTGCTTCGAGGATTGTAGATGATGGAGACAATGTCTCTAGAGGTTCAGTTGCTTGTGAATATTCGGGAATCGGTATAACGCCCAAGTCATCCGTGGTACGAGTGCTTTCTGTTGTTACTACAGGAGATTCTGAAGGTTGGATCACATCTAAATTAAAGTCGAACCCATTGTTGTATTGAACGTTTATAGAATCAGGTAACTTATCGTCAACTTCATAGAGAACCTTTTTCAAACTTTCTTCGTCATTGAATAAAGCTTTTTCGGACCTATTTTCGTCAACTACGGCAGGACCAGTTATTCTGGTTGGAGTTGGAGCTTCGTGAGCCTTGTACGTAGAGGAAGCAACAGGAATGTCGGCGGCAAGGAAAGTTATTTTGGTAGACAATTTGTCAATTCGGTTGGCAGAAGGGAAAACGTTAACTTCGTCAGGGTTTTGGGGTCGGCTAGTCTCAGTGTTAGGGGTAAATATAATGACGGTATCACCAACTACAGTCGTGAAGTCAGCAAAGCCGGCGTAAGTAAATGTTTTCTTAGCTCTAGGTTCGCTTTTTTGCCCAAATAGCTTTTTGGGCAGTTTCGTTTGCTGCGCCGCCTGCTGCTGAGGCCGACGTGACTCGACATTATCAATATAATAAAATATCGGCGAGAATTCGTTCTTTATAGTAAATGTCGGTAAATCGTAATTAGGTTTAACCTTAACTACATTTGTTTCATCTAAAACCTCTACTTTAGGACGTTGTTCCACTTGTATCGGTTCTGCAGGCGGTTCGTATGCCTTGCTCTGTCTATTTACGGTATTAACATTATTTACTATGGATGGCTCTACAATAAAATCGAACTTTTTGTCGTTATCGATGGATGGACCGTCAAGGAAGTTCAAAGCCTCATTTTGAACGTACCGAGGTATTTCTTTGTAAGGCTGTACTCGGCGTCCAACAGGTTCCTCAAAGATTTGATTTTCAGTTGGACTGTCAGGAGCAGATGGACTCCAGAACTTAAAACTCTCAGTAGCTGGTTTACTAGGGTAAACTATTTCCATTTTGCTGCTAGGAGCTAAATAATCAGTATTTTTAAGAATGAACTTTTCGGGATCAATGAAGCCTAGATCTTGCTTGACGTTCCATTCGCCATCGAAAACGGAATGCGCTCGAGTGGGCTGAACAATAACAGGGTCTTCTACATTTGTCGGCTTATTGTAAAGTACGAGAGAAGACTTCGTTAGGAGTTGGGCGTAAATGCGGCCATTATCTAAAGTGGTGCCCAGGATCTGGGTGGCGTACTCCGTGGTGACACCATCCTGGATAAAAGTCCGCGCCGTTGACGTCAACAGGCCGATGAGTGGTTTCACGCTGTGGTACCTTCCGATCTTCGTGTTATAGTCATTCCTCTTCTGGTTAACTAGGAGGACGGTCAAGTCTGCTGTCAAGTCATGGTCAGCGTCAAGTGGGTAGGATGTCGGAGGAGCGTTATATTTTACAAAGTCCATTTGAGTTGTTCCACGACCCACAGGATTAAAATGAAAGAGAAAGAAAAAACATACAATTAATAATGCGATATAAATAGAATAGAAATAGATGCTAATAGGAACAATTTGCATACAGTTAGCACTAATTTTTTACAGCGTTTTCGAATTTCATATCGAGGTTTATGATGTAGTGATCGTTTTATTCAAGCGGGTTATAGTTTTAAACGGCAATTAGCGATTATTAAGTATCAAATTATACAGTAATTTACTAACAATTTGAATTGTTTTAATTTAACTAACATCAGAAACCTCTCTCAAATATACATTCAAGACTTTTGTTAATAGATTTTGGAAAAGTTATTTTAGAAAAGTTTAAAAGATATGCAATTAGGTACTTGTTTGACAACAAAATGCGTTTTAGAAAGAATTGCTTGCTGTACTTTAGCATTCAGAAAATCATTCAAGCGAAGATTATTTTTACAGAAGTAGGAATGTGGGTTGTACGAGCACTTACCCCTGTTTTCGGGAACACCTTCTCTTTTTATCCTTGAAGACTCTATTTGATCGTCATTGTTTACATCTGAAACAAAAAACATACAATTCAATAAATTATTTAACACAAAACCTTATGTCTTTATTCATGACATGTGTTATTTATGATAATATGGCATTTATTATAATAAATAACACGGCATGTCATTTGTCCGAGATGAACTTCTATACTTAACCGATTTTAATCAAATTTTCTTGATGCACCTTATTTTTGTCTGTGGGCGACTGTTAGGCGATAGAAGTTCGCCGAGTCAGCTACTTGTGATATCATCAGGTAATGAATATAATTTTCAAAAAATCTATAGGCGCCATTTAAACTAAAAATTACGATCACACTTGACGTGTCTGTTACGCTGTATGACATCTGTCAAAAATGTCAACTGAGAACTGACAGAGAATAAACGTTGAGTAATACTGTTAAACTTCATGTCAAAAACTGTTTTTCATTGTTTGTATTTTGATTAACTAATAATGTTACAGTAGTTACATAGATACAGTCACGATCTGAAGATTGACAACCGATTATATTGTTGTAAAATCGGATATTGAGAAACAGACGGACGCTTTCTAAAATTATTAATAATAAGTAATATTTTTGAAATGGTTTTATTCCGCTTTCTTTCCTACGTAGTGACATATTATTTTGTCATAAAATTATGAGTATGTATTGTACCACTGTACACGTTAAGTTTATAGATAGTTAGATTGGTCTGTTGGTCTAGCGGTAAGTGGCATTGACTGCTTTAACGGAGGACGTGGATTCGATTTCCACCCGGACAAATATTTGTGTGCAATGATTTGTTCTGTGTCTGGGTATAATTAATCTATAATATGCATGTATTTAGAAATAATGTAAGTATGTTTATCAATTGTCTAGTACTCATGAATAATACAAGCTCTGCTTAAAATTTGTTAAATATTATTATATTATTCTAGCATAACAATTACAGTTTTAGGCTTTCGAATACAACCTATCAAAAACGCACTTTAAAAATATGAATGAATAAAATTCGTCACTTGGCAACAAAACCCGAAATTAAAAAGTAAAGGGGTCTACTTAAGCAATAGCAGATAATAAGCACTAAATGCACTAGTTCAATAATCCGGTGCGGCTCGTTTCATAACCGTTACGCTAACCCCAATGTAGTAGAAAGTAAAATGTAGCAAGGTCGATCGCTGTGGATTCGTGAAATATTTGCTCATACATTGTGAGCTGCTTATCACGTAATACGTCGAAGGTTTGAGATTGTGTGTATTTTAATTACGCTTTAAATATGAGTGATAAAGTATTTGTGAAAACATGTTTTCGTTTAAGTTTTGGTATATAGGTGTGACTTTGTGGTGGCCTTTTAAAGATGTTCGTGAAAATTGATTCGAAACATCTTTTGTATTGCGGTTGAGTTTATGAGTTTATAATTGCCAAAATATTCAATTGCGATCCTTGAATCTCGTGTTATTTTCGCTCTCGAAATAAAATTGTTTGGTTAACCGTTTATTTAATATCAAACGATTTACAAAAAAATAGTATCCTTAAGAAATCTAAACCTAATCAAATCATTTTAACAATTTACAGTAAAATCAAACAAATTTATTATTAAAGTATAACTTGCCCAAAAATTATACTTAGAGTCAAGCCATATAAGCGATTAGTAAAAAATATTTATTCCATTCATCATCTTCACCACATAAACCCTACAAATTTACAATTTTCTCTTACGAAAGCTTACACAGGTTTAGCAAGAACCATTCCCTTTGGGAAAAATGTTAGTTTCGCAAAACCACAACAATGATTGTGGGCCCAACGCTTCGTCATTACAAAAAACTGTTACAAATGGTTTTTCACACGATTATCTTGCTTTTAGATGTTTGTGTTATCTTCGCTATGCCTTCGAGATTAGGCTTGGTTTATCTAATTCTGATGAAATTAGATTTGTGCAATGATGAGCCCTGATTTTGTTATTTACTTTTGAGTTTAAAACTACGGTATCTTTAAAATATTTTTTCTGAGGTGGGTATATAATTGTTTAATAACGGTTTACAAATGCGTTATTATCGAGATCGTCTGTCAGAGTCTTTAATAACGAGGTAAAGCTAGTCTAACTGCTCATGATTAACAAATCACTATTATTTACACTTCCCCTTACATAATATAACTAGCTGTTGCCCGCGACTTCGTCCCCGTGGGTAGAAGATATAAGTTATGATTTATACCGGCCCTGTTTTTTTCACATTTCCCATTGTATATTCGCTCCTATTTGTCGCAGCGTGATGGTTTATAGCCTAAAGCCTTCGTCGATGAATGGTCTATTCAACACAAAAATAATTTTTCAATTCGGATCAGTAATTTCTGAGATTAGCGCGTTCAAACAAACTCTTCAGCTTTATATATTAGTATAGAGTATAGATACCAGCCTATTACAACCCTCTTCTGGACACAGGCCTCTTCTCGTGATCGGAAGGGTTGAGCTACGATCACTACTTTACCTCACTGCGGGTTAGCAATTTCAGATTCCAATATTCGGAATCCAGATTTCCACACAATGCTTTGGTGTCTTAGAAATATAAAGAAAGCACATACAACACCATGACAAATACAACTACTTTATTACATCAAATAACAATATCACAAATACATCTAAAACTTCAAGTTCAACAACATGTCTACAAGTCCAGTGCCCTCCTATCGAGGACTCGCATTCCACAGTGTCATCAGTTTTCTCTGACACACTGCGGCACACAGCGCGCATAAAGATCAGACATCAACGGGTCACTGGTTTGATGACCGAGTCACGCGAATGAGGTCTAGGTAGGCCGGGATATAGGTGGAACGTGTGTAACTGTGCTTCCGAATCGGTTAACTGGAAGTTGTGCTGTTGAATATTAATATTTAACGTGTGCTTTGCTTTGTTTTATGGTATTAGGGTATTTGATAAAAGTCATTCAGATGGATTATTAAAAACTAGCTGTTGCCCGCGACTTTGTCCCCGTGGGTAGAAGATATAAGTTATTATTTATAGCTGCCCTGTTTTTTTTTCACATTTTCCATTGTATCTTCGCTCCTATTAGTCGCAGCGTGATGGTTTATAGCCTAAATCCTTCCTCGATGAATGGTCTATTCAACACAAAAAGATTTTTTCAATTTGGACCAGTAGTTCCTGAGATTAGCGCGTTCAAACAAACAAACAAACCCTTCAGCTTTATATATTAGTATAGAAGTATAGATATTGGTTTACTTAGGTAATGATTTTTATGACGAAGATATGGTGAATCATATATCAGCGTAAGTTATGATATAAAGTTAAAACTTTAGAAGTGATAAGTGACGTCACACGAAATTTCAAATTATGTTAAGTTATTAGAGATCGTCTGTTTTTTTATTTCCTATCTGTCAAGAAAAAATATTTTGTAAATGCAATTTCTACAGACTATTACAACATAGACAAGAAAAGTCATATCCTAATGTTTTTATACTTGTAAAAATAGAATAGATATTTCGCGATTAACTTGAAAGTTTGCGAATACTTACCCCCGCGACAAAAGGATGAAATTCCTTAGTGCAGAAGTATAAAAAAAAACTCAAAAGAGTATCTATAATGCTAAGTTACGAACGGTAATTCCCTACAATACATAGTTTTTCTTGTTTATTGATTGTGTCACCATTTCCACGATGTTCTAGAAGTAAAAAGATGTTGCTGATCAGTTCAGCATTGTTCTGTGAGGGAAACGGGTCAACGTGGGGGTATTAACTAGAACTTTTACTTGAGAAAGTTTCATTGATACGTGAGGCCTGTTATTAAAAGAGAGAGATGGCGCTCTTCATTGTGTAGTGTGCTTTCTCGCTTACACAATTGATAGAGTATTACCTGAAGATGTAGTGATGGGTTGTAGGGGTAATCATATTTGGAAAATTTTAACCTTAATATTGTTTTTACTGTCGTAGTTTTTTTCATTATAGGATACTTTTGCGAAGCTTTGAGACAATTTTTCTCTTGTTTATTATTATTTATTTTAGGAATTTGTCCAAGGGAATCCCAAAACATAACTAACTATACAACTACTAGATAAAAACAGGTTATAAATATGAGGTTTTGTTAACCTATACTAAACCTAAAAGTTACACTGAAAAATAAGCAACTAATCCCAAACTGATCTTAGCCAAAAAATTTAAGATCTCTTCATCTATAGGCTACTAGGCTAGAAGACTACTTTGCATGATACTACTTACATAATTACACAACCCTCTAAAAATAATATAACACTACATTTCAAAATAGCTTCCATACATCTTCAATCAAACGATCATCATTTTTGACACCCACTGAGACAGCAAACGTTCACGCGATTTCAACCTTCATGTCAATAAACATAAGGTCTAATTTTCTTTGAATATTTTCTTGTTAAAGAACTTGTGTGAACAGGTGTACATAACAAAGAAGCAAATTACACGCATTGAACTGTCAAAAGAATAATTATTTCACACGATCTCCTTTCTAAAATGTTTGTTTTTAGTCTTTTTTAGTTATTGGACCTTATGCCAATGAGATAAAGTATGAATTGCAATGTTTATTGTTGAAATATAGGAAAAAATAGTGTGATTGTAATTCGGTGGGAAGTTATTGAGGAACTGCAGATTTTATATGGACTTAGGACCTTGTAAAGCAAAATTTGGTGATTGATATAATAGAAAAGTATGTTACCATTTTCGACTAAACAACTCAACCGATTTCGATAAAACTTGCTATGAAGATAGGTTAAACTTTTGTCGCCTGGAAAAGAAATCTGAATTCTTTGTAGATCTACCTCCCGTTCCTGCCTTCATTAAATGCGTCGGACCAGAGGACTAATCTTCTTCTTCTCTTCTGCAAGGAGTTGGGATGGCTGGACTGACCGCCTCCCCCTACGCACAAGAGGCCAGCAGAAAATTGAACCTACCAATAAGTAGGTTAAACTTCAAAATACGGTACAGGCGTCTCATTATTGGCATAAGCGATGAAGCTAAGCGTTGTTTAATAAAACTAAAAATAAATATTAACTGTTACTCGTAACATATTTCCAAGTTATATTATTATACAGACATGCCAATCTCTCCATCTATATAATAATAAGCTCATGCCAACACGAACAATTCTATTCAAATCAAACGTCAATATTCTCTATAATAACATCTTAGAATTACATCGGAATGAGAATCAGTGAAAGTATTTGTAACAAAAGATTTTCATTTAGAACGCAAACAAATCGACTAAATTGTATTGGTACATCTCAAAGATAAGGTTAATAATGTTTTACGATAATGAACCTTATTGGATTGTTATAAGATCCATTTTAAGGGGCAGCGTGCAAGGTTTATTCTGAAATACGTCACTAGCGCCAATCTGGGCAGTGGCATGGATTGGAACTATTCTCAATTGACGCTGAAGACATAATATGATTTCTACTCCATCTTGCCTGATTCCTGTCCCGTAAAGGTTGTTCTTAAAAAATATGAATCTGCGTCACAAAACATTTTTTAACAATTGTATTATTCATCTATCAAACTGGCATAAACATTGCCTTTAATCTTCTCTTTTTTAAACATAAAAATTAATTGCTCGCCGTTCGTTAGTCTCACTAAAACTCGAGAACGGCTAAACCGATTTGGCTTATTTTAGTCTTGAAATATTCGTACTAGTCTAGGGGAGGTTTAAACGGTAGCAAATATGGAAAAAAAAACAAAATAAAATGTATTATTGTCTTCATTGTGATTAGCGATTGTTAGGCGGTACGTAGTTCGCCGGGACAGCTAGTTAGATACCGTAAAACGGGATGAATAGAGTTTTAAGGGTCGAATAGAAAATTGTATTTTTTTTAGCTGGTCGCATGCGTTTGCTTACATGAAAATGCGTAAACACAGTTATTTTATGAAAAACTTGAGAATTTACATATAATCTTTATATTTTGTCCTGTTAAACGTCCAAATTTCAACAAAACCTCCGTCTCTATTCACCCCGTTTTACCGATATAAGTATTATTAGTAAAAGGAAGACAAAATAAGATGAGGTACCTACGTGATATCTGTTCATTTCTCAAGATGATTTCAACCGTCTGTCGGGTTTTGTCCATTTTTACTTTTTAGCAAATTTCACTTTCTTTCGTCCCAACGAAAGTCATTTCTTGTTTTTATCTGCTTTCGAAACGTTTTGACCTTATAACTTTATATAAAGAGCGAAAAATCTTTGTTTAAATTTAAAAAAGAAATTAAACTGTTGTTTCTTTCTTTCAGGCTTATTTGAACCTTTTTTTGGTCGTACTGCCGAACGCGACACCAAATTTCATAAAACCTTTTTTATAATTAGTACCACCAAGAATTTGATACTTAGAAATTAAAAATACTTATTTTGACCCCGTTGATTTATAACCCGATTATAAATAACTTTTTCATTAAGTAAAAAACTGCGTAAATTTATTTCGTAACGAGTATATTTTTAACACAAAATTTATTTTTCAAAAAATCGTGGTCAAAGCAGTCTCTATTTAAACATTTGTTCTGGTAGGCAGTTAAACCCTGCCTCACAAGAAGAGATTAAAGATCACCTAAATATTTAACTCCCATTCAAAAACAAGTTACAGATGAAAAACTTCTAGTGCACTACCGCTTCCTAAGTGGCTTAGCATTTCAAAATGAGTCCTCAACTTTTATGGCGGGAAAAGTGTCGAGCAAAAACTTGTACGGGGGAACAGGATGGGTATAGCGGACAGCCATAAGAGTGACAGAGACGGAATGTGTGTTAGTAGGTGAGCAGGCCCTGTGTCAATGCACTTGTTACTCGCTGCAACTTGTGGAATATGCGTTTTTAATTTATTTCGTAGTTATCTGGTTAAATTGTAAAGTTTTATAAGTATATTTAATGACAAATTATTAAAATATCATAGAAATCTTCAGAGTTATAAAGCTTTCGTGAGTTCTCACGGCATACAACACTGTCTACTTAGTGTATTGTATCTTTACATATAAGTTTAATTCTAGTTTGAGAAAGTTTCTCAAAGCCTCATTTTCGCTATTTACAATTTCATTGCATTGACACTGAGTGTTCAGAGCTTATTGAATTTCCAATTATTGTGTTGGCAAAATGCTTAGGAGAAAACGAAGCGAGTAAATTTCATCCAATTTCTATTAATTCATCCCTAAAATTTAACATCTATACTTCTATACTAATATATAAAGCTGAAGAGTTTGTTTGTTTGTTTAAACGCGCTAATCTCAGGAACTACTGGTCCAAATTGAAAAATTATTTTTGTGTTAAATAGACCATTCATCGAGGAAGGCTTTAGGCTATAAACCATCACGCTGCGACTAAAAGGAGCGAAGATACAATGGAAAATGTGAAAGAAACAGGCAGGTATAAATCATAGCTTATATCTTCTACCCACGGGGAACAGCTAGTAAAATATATAGCAGAATTGGGGTACTGGACAGAGCAAAAATTATAAGTTAAAACCAAGACTTACTTCGTAACAAATACCTACCATAAGTAGAGAACTAAAGACTGGATATTTGCAATCTATGATAGATTGCAAATATTTATAGCTTCTAACATTTTATTGGTGCTTGTATTAATTCTTCGAATGCACAAATCTACAATTAACGCAAATACAGAAGCGTCTAGAAGCAATTACTGTTAAAGTACGTTTCAAAAAGCAATTACCTTGTACCAATATATCTTTGAACAAGGATATCACTGTTGTGGGAGCGAGACACCGCTAGATGCAATGTAGAGCGCTGTCTCTGTCTTACAACTTCGACGATTCAGCTTTAAAATTTCGTGGTACAGGGTCAGTTACCCGTCTTGTTATTTAGTCACGAATTCGCAATAAATCGCATCTCCCTTTCATATATATGAATGGTTTAGTTTAACACAACTATTAGGCCATTTGCTTAATCGTGGCTGTTTTGATGAATTTATTTGGTACTGTCGTTCGTTTAGTAGAAGCGTTTATGGACCTGTTAGGATTGTGTTTATAATTAGGTTATTAACTTGTTAAATGGAAATCGTAGTTTATGAAGATATATACCCAGAAAGAGGTTTTAATTTTAAGCGATCGTTCTAGATATAAATGTTTTTTTTGGGGATGATTTCTTGTTGAAAATATTGAGTAAATCGAAATATTCTTTCATTTTTCTTATTCCTATATCAACAAGCTTCGCCTATCACAGTCCACTGCTGGACATAGGCTACCTCAAGTTAGGCCACCACACCTGGTCCTCCGCTTTCGGTATCGTGTCCTAATTTCTTTACCTACCTTTTTAGGTGATGTAGCCTTTTGTACAGAACCCTCACCATCACGAGTCCAACTTACACTTAACCGAATTAATACCAACATAGAACTTTTATAGACTTATATCTAGACCTGATATACAATATTAGATTATAGAAATTATTAGAAAGTAACTTAATACTGTGATTATGCACCATCAATCAAAAACATATATCATGGGGTCACAGGGTAATGAGTTTTTAAGGTCAACTACCATAACTATTTATAAGGAAACTAGCTGTTGCCCGCGACTTCGTCCGCGTGGTTAGAAGATATAAGTTATGATTTATATCTACCCTGTTTTTTCCACATTTTCCATTGTATCTTCGCTCCTATTAGTCGCAGCGTGATGGTTTATAGCCTAAAACCTTCCTCGATGAATGATCTATTGAACACAAAAAGTTTTTCGATTTGAACCAGTAGTTCCTGAGATTAGCGTGTTCAAACAAATCAACAAACAAACAAACTCTTTAGCTTTATATATTAGTATAGAGGTATAGATTATAACCTAGGGGTCTATTTACTCCTTAGAGTAAAGACGTTGAATGAGTAAGTGAGATGGCATACTAAACGGTGTATGGTGGCGTCTCTTTTCCACGGCAAGAGGAATGAACTGAATTAAAGGTGGTATTTATACTAAGCTTTTACATCAATTTATTTAATTATTAGCTATTTCTTAAAGTAACTTAGCATTATTTTGACATTTTACTTACGTAAGTAGTTAATGTGAGAAATAATCTCTGAACTTTGGTGGTTTGACCTCTGTCCTGTCTAAATTTCTAAAATATTTTGGATACTTTCTTGTCATTTGTTTTACGAATTCTATTTTCATATATTATAGTTTGTTGATGTTTTATATTATAGTGAAAACCGCTGGGTCGAGTTGGATGCAGGTGGCAATGAACCGCTTGCGCTGGAGAACTTATGGAGAGGCCTATGTTCAGCAGTGGACTGCTATAGGCTGAGAGGATGATGATGATATTATAGTTTAAAAAAACAGACTTTTTAATATTATCATTTCTGTATCGAGTCTAAAACTTTTCCTTGTTTATGTCTGTGTGTGTTTCCACGTAAATCTCGTGAAACGCATCGAAAATTAATAAATCCTTTTTTCTTGAAATTGTTTAACTAACTTTTCTGAACAGAACTATAATAACAGTCATTGTTTTACTGTAACATATTTCTGCAAACTTACTCAAACGAAAACCAACATAATAATCGTATTTAACCAAGAAGATCATACCTTTATAAACATCCTAAAGAATTCACTAAACGCATGTGAACGGCCAGATGTCACAAGTATCATTAACAGACAGACAGACACACAGATGTGTAAATAATTGCAGAGCAGAGCATAATAATATGTTTAAACGTGAGAAGATCATTTGCGAAACAAAAACACGATATAAAGAAATTAAGATTACAACGAAATTGGACGGTATTTAAGATGGCTGACTTGATGATATAGAAAATAAAAATGTCTAGTAAGTCTAAGGCGAAGGAAAACATCGAATAAAAGGAAAGTGTCAGACTTTATCTGACTTAAACTCACCCATGTTCCATCCCTTGCCCTTTGTGTGATCTCCTAAACTACTCATCCGATTTCAGTAAAATTTGTTCACCGTGCGAGTTTGATCCAATTTAAATGACGACCTCCGTGGTCGAGTAGCGTACGCACCGGTTCCAAGGTGTCGCTAGCTCTGAGGTCCCGGGTTCGATCCCCGGTCGGGTCAATATAAAAATTCACATTTCTACATTGTCTCGGGTCTGGGTGTTTGTGGTACCTTCGTTGTATCTGAATTCCATAACACAAGTGCTTTAGCAACTTACTTTGGGTTCAGAGCAATGTATGTGATGTTGTCCGCATTTATTTATTTTATTTATTTAAATGATATAGATGTTTTTTGACATCACTTTTCAATACCAGATGTATTTGATTATATTCTACACGTATCAATTTACTTAAACTCAGAAATATACTTTCAAAAATCAAAAACATAACGTAACGATACATAACACGAAGTCAAAAACGACCTAATTTTACAAGTCAAGTCAACAGTTGCAAAATCCATACCAGATTGTTGTAATAACCGGTATTTAGACCAGTTCCAAATAGATAGGCTTTCACAGCACTAGTGACTAGTGCTGTAATCATTGCTTATTGAGAAATGACCTTCTTATTGTATTAGGTATAAGATAACGATCTGTATTAGGTAAATTATAATAGCTATTTAATTGTGTATGTATATCTAAGTATGTTGATTGTAGGAGTTTTTGTAATGAGAAAGTTGAAACGCAATCCAACGGCGGGGGGGGGGGGTCCATTTATTTGGAATCGTTTTTTTTTAATGACTCCAACAATATTTAATTTAATCATACTATGATTGTAACTTGAAACAATGCACATAATGATTTATAAGGCACAACTGTGGTGTTGACCCTCACAGCACTGGCTAACATAGAACACAGCCAAGCATAGACTGGATGATCAATCCTGATCAAGTCTGATTGCTAGAATTGTATCTAATATTACTATTACCATCTATATCTCTAAATAAAGTTCTTCAAGGAAATCAGTATTCAGTAGCATCCGAAATAAAAATAGGAAAACTATACAAAACTGACACCACCTCATCAACCATTTGTAATATTCAATTTTCTAAATAATTTGCAAAGTAAAATTTATTGCCACAACATCAAAATTACTGCAAAAACATTTACAGATATTGAAAACTAATTAGCACGCGTCTGTTAAACAAAATTTCTAATTTCTCTTCCGTAATTACTTGCCTAGATAAATAACCTACTAAGGCTAGGCACTACACTATAAATCAAAAGACAATTTATTTGACAAATATTCAATTCCAATCAATTTTATAATTATGTCTTCGGCAAATTGCTCATTAATGCATGGATAGGTCTCCACGGTAATGACCACAGTGCAACATTGTACACAAACATGTATGTCTGTCATTTAGTAATAATTTTAATAGATTATGTTATCTATAAAAATAAACTACACAACTGCCTTTAAATAAAAAACTACTGAGCAAAAGTTGAATTAATTATGGAGCAAAATGACAGCTATTTGTAAAAGAACGATTCATCCAGTACAAAGCTCTGAATAAAAAATACACTATACACGGGGCTCAGTGTGCAGTCCTTTAAATATTATCTAACTAGCTGTTGCCCGCGACTTCGTCCCCGTGGGTAGACGATATAAGTTATGATTTACACCTGCCCTATTTTTTCACATTTTCCTTTGTATCTTCGCTCCTATTAGTCGCAGCGTGATGGTTTATAGCCTAAAGCCTTCCTCGATGAATGGTCTATTCAACACAAAAATATTTTTTCAATTTGGACCAGTAATTCCTGAGAGTAGCGCGTTCAAACAAACAAACAAACAAACTCTTTCTCAGTTTTATATATTAGTATAGAAGTATAGATTGACAACCCTGAACTAAGTAATGAAGCACAGAATAAACAGACTCACATCCTTGTATTGATAAATAAAAGGCGTTGAGAAACTTCTAAATGAATGAAAGTGCCACGCATTCAGTCTCGCCCTGTCCCTTTCTATCCCCACCCCCATGTACCCTGAAGATTTAACTCAACAGTTATTTCATACCGCCTTCATGGTAGAGTTAAACGTTTATCACAACCTTTTTGGAAGACGCATTAGAAGAATAACCTCAAAAAAACCTAAATTTTATACGCTTAGTAACATATCATTAATTAGGTAAATCACAGTCGTGCCGTAGTTCACCTTTGAACTTGAGAAGTCGTGATATTTGCCTATTAATGCCTATTTTCGCGGTAAGGTATCAAGGACAAGACAAAAAACGATTTTATATCAACTAGATTTTCTTGTAATTAAGACGGATTGAAAAATGGTTAATGGTTTTATTTTAATTTTAGGTTAATATGGAAAATAGTTGTATTTTAGGAATCAAGGCCGGTATTAATTAGTATGTATTTATTTAACGGATTTGATTATTATTACGATTTCTAGAAAGGTCAGAGTTTATCTTTCATAAAAGCGAAACTAGAAAAAAAAAATCTTCAAAAAAGCAACCAGATTTGCCACAGGACCACACAAACGCTTGACCCACGCGGGGATCGATCCCATGACCCGTTACGCATTGTATCATTGCTTAACTTTTAACTGTGCATAATAATTCAATCTTTGAAACCCTAGTTCACATAAATACCCTTTAATAAAAACCTTTGTTAAGTCCTAGCTACCGCATTAGGTTAAGTAACCTGTAATGGTAGATTAGTGTGATTATTAAATAAATAAATAAATAAATAAACTTAAACTATGTTACAAAAACTTTATCAACTTTGACTTGTATTCTTATTTATGTAGCTAATTAATCAACTCCAGCGAGACCAAACCTTGAATTAAAAATTAAATTGCAAAAACGTACAATGCTGGTACCTGCAAACTTCCGCATTTTTTCTTATAAAAATAACAATATTGATAATCGGTCAAACGTTTAACCTGATTCGTTAAAGTCAGTCACGATTAATAGTTTAAATAATAATCGAAAAAAAGATTGTTCGAAAAAACATTAATTAAATAACTTAAAACTGAGTAGGCGGGAATTGTTTAAATAAATGTCAATAATAAATTATATTTTGCTCATCTTTAAATTCGAGTTTGTTCCAGCTATTAATTAAGAAAAAACTTGTGCGCAAAGCATTAATTAACAAAATCCAACATATTTTTAGATCCTTAAAAAATCGTTTGATTGTACCGACAAATCTTTTAGTGTATTTTGTTACCTAGCCATAGTTACGTTCAAAGACTTCCGCTCAACCCCTGCATGATTCTCTAACAAACAAAAATACATCAATAAACAATTTTCTGCCAGAAATACGAAAAACTGTTCAAAAATTAACTATTCATTCACACAAACTTCGAAATAAAAGCTTCTCTGAAAAACTTTTATCATACATAATTTAACAAATTTTAAATACATACAAATTTCGCATGTAATAAACTAGGCAAAAACCGAAACCTTAACCGTACAAAAAAACCAACATCCTTGTTATGCCAAATGACACTCTAAAGGATCTCAAAACACGGATTTTAATATTTGAGATATAAGATGACTAATCTATACCCTTGGCTGAATTGATGACTAAGAAGGCAATGTCGACATCGTCATTTGACACGGCAAGCCAGGGCGCACGCATAAATATCATTAATATTTGGTAATATTAATGTATTGTTCCTCGCAATCTGGCAATATTACCATGTATACTGTATGTAATTCTAATTCAATCTCAAAATCCATCGACAAAAGAACGAAGGTTAGCCCAGTAGTTGAGATAACCACGCCAGATTTACTGTGAAAGACGGTCTCAGGTTCGTTCCTGGCGTAGGACAAGAGTTTGTTGCTTGTCCTGAGTCTGGGTGACTTTGTGCATGTGACTTGAATGTTTCTGAAACCTCGTAACACCAGACGTTTAAAAAAGAGAAATAATAAAAAACAACAATATATCCTACTAATACTAAAAACGCGAAAGTTTGATGTATGTATGTTTGTTCCTCTTTCGCGCAAAAACCACTGAAGGGATTAAAACGAAACTTGGTACACAGATAGCTTACAACCAGGATTAACAACACATAGGATAGTATTTATCCCGATTTTGTTGTTCCGTGGGATCATTTTCGACGGCGAACGGGCAACAGCTAATCAAATACAAAATCAGACAAAAACAAAAGAATGACCTCACTCACACCTTATCAACTCGCTCATTGACGCGTGCCATTACAAAATGATGACGAGCGGCCGACAGGCTCCATTGAATGCTCGGAAGTAAACGCTTCCTACACTTGCGAATCTCTCGGAAAATGTTACACGTTACGCAACTGTGTGATATAATGCCTTACGATAGCCATGAGAGAGATGTAACTACGAGTATTGTTTGGGTTTTCGCAATCGTTTTAGAATGGAATGAAAATATTATTTGTATTATGTAGGTGTTTCGTGTTAATTGGATTGATAGGGGTGTTATGTTATCTTATTTTGGAGGCTTCTTGTTGCTTACCATCCGTAACTAATTAGGTGATACTAATGGTGTATGGAAAGATGACTTTTGCTGACGATTTCGTGAAGATGTGCTTTTTGGGGTAAATTGTTATGGTTACCCATTAATAAATTTTAAAATTGGTCTATCGGTTTAGCCGCAGCCGTGGCTGACGAAGTAAGACAGATTGGTTTATTGCATATTTATAGTTACAAGACAAACAATACACAGCTTATCACTTATACAGCCTTTGGAAAACTCCTGATCTACACGAAAAACAAAATACAATGCTTGCCAGTTCTGACCGTCAATTCTAGCCAAAAAAGACTTTATATCATCTGTTTAAGAAACACTCAAGGATAGGATTTTTTTAAAGGCAACGTCATATTGAAAATTCTGCACTATTCATGTCAAAGTCACACTACCATATTACCTAACAGCTAACCATAGTTTGAAACTGCATTACACGATGAACAGTATCCCACAATTTTGACATGCAGTCAGACCGACAAACAGACAAATTCCGATACAAATAATTAAATCAGTATCTCAAGGAATCTCAATCACCTTCATACGACGGGAAAACGCTCTATACACGATATTAAATAATCCATAGCATTATATGCTAATACACAATGGCTTCTCATACCATTGTGCTGTATCGGTGTATGACCCAGAATCAATTGTTGGACCTGACCTTGTAACAACTGGGATGTTGGTCTCTTGGTGCGTTACTTGTTTTATCAACAGGTTGTGTTTTTAAAGCAAGGTTATCTTAGGTTATGAGGGACCTCGGGAGTCGGGCCTTTAATGTTTTAAAAGGTATAATGTTTATATTTTCACCTCAGCGATGATCAGAACGTTAGAAACGGACATTTCTTAAATTGGTCGAAATTACAAAGTATGTGATTATTTTGTATGTGTGTGTGTATGTTACCGCTTCACTCCGATTTCTATGAAATTTGGTGAACTTAGACATACTTTTGGATGAAGGGCATTTGTATTTCGGTTATAACTGATGTCTAGGCCGGCGAGGCTGAGAACAAAATCTAGTGACTAAACTAATTTAACGTATGAAAGCAAAATTAACAGCCAATAACTTATTTAATAATAAGACATGGTAATAATATTAAGAGAGACGGCCACACTACTTATCACAACCTGTATCCAAAATTAACAAAATTGAAAGTAAGCAGTTAAATCATAAAGAACTTTACATAATTGACATTTCACACAAAATTGCAAACGTCAAAAAAAATGTATGTCAAGATTTCTGGTTCCAAATTTAAAAATACGAATTGCCAATTCAAAAAGGAACGATTACCCCAAATGTATTAAAAAGGAAATCAAGCATTCTGAATTTAAATCTTCATTTTATTCTATTAATGGCGCACAGTGGCAAGAAAGCCACCTCAAGTGAAAGTTAAATAAAATATTTTAAATTTCACATTCCAAAAAAAATTGTTCACACGGCTAATGTTATAATCTTAGTTCATGGTTTAACAAGCGAGAAATTTTGTTACTAAACATGTTGTCATAGTAAATTGAATACACAATAAATGTACGCTTTAAAATGCGATTTTAGACTTTAAAACAATGGAATAAGGAAGTTTACAAAATTGCAGATGTTCAATTGCGCAATTACGCAAATTCCATTTGTTTTATTTTGTTTGTAAATTCTTGATGGTTTGTAATAACTTTTTATTGCGCAATTTTGAGGTTTAGCAAATACTGGTCTTCTACCTTTATACAGTTATTAAAACTGCGTTTAATTTTACGCTAGTCAAAGTAAACTAAGTTCTAAAATCCGATGCAAATAACAAAATGTTTTAACAATAATTTATGCCTTTTATAGAAAACAAGGACAAAAGAAAGTTCGTTAAGTTTTAAAAATCGAATCACATTCCTTCCACGCCTTCGAAATTTAAAATGAGGTAAAAACAGATCGAACCCATGCGCCTGCGATCGGTCTTGCATAGCAATTTACCTTCAATAATTTTGCTTCATTTTAAGCTTTACTCGAATAGTAATAAGAGTCATACTTGCTTGTTTTTCTGTCTATTTATAATGCCGTGAATGTCAAGTACAAGAAATCGATTATGGTTCGCTAATTTTCGGACACTTTCGTGAGGCCATTGCCACTGGTGAAAGATCATTAGCATATAACAAAGTTAACAAACTAGTCTACAGTTTGACATATATTTAACATTTACGATCGTCTCACCTATCAAAAAATGAAAAATAACTTTTGTGGTATAAATGTTTGAAGTAACGTAACAAGTTTTTAGAAGTAATCATTCGAGTATTGGGGTCATAGAGCCGGCTTGAGAGTGAAACCGCATTTTTTGTGCACCCACCCACGGACGACGCTCCGTCTGACGCACTGTGCGTTAATTTGATATCACACTTGGACAAAATATTACTTGTTTGACAGTTACATCATAACAGGTAACTTAACTCTTTATTATTATGTGTCTCCTAGACTATTTTATTTAGAGTTTATTTGTAATGTCATGATTCAATATCTATTAAAAAAGAAGAAACATCGCATTAATAAACCTTTCGAGAAGATTACACTTTACAGACAGAAATTTAATAAATAGCGGCGAAAGTCTCACATTCAAATCAAACACTCAACAGCCAATGTTGGATCAAACGTTTGTAGACCACTCAAATGTTGGATCGAGGCACGGCTTAGTGACAGTTGGCTTGTTGACCTCTATACCACAGCTATCCATACAGACCAATGTTTGCTAAACGATTTTGTTAACTTAACACACTTCTAACCGCTTTCTCAAGTCATTGTGAATAAACATGAGATTAATAAATGTCAATAATGATTTTCGTAAATTTAAGTATTCGTGCCAATATTTTTCAAGTTCATTTTGGCTATAAACAACTTTGTTATGTATTTCACACGCATACATAGAAAAATGCTTGATTATCGTATAGCTAAAATAAACTAAAAAAACTTCAACTGTTAACTGCTGTTTTTTCTCTCTCAATTAAAACTAAGATTATGATAGAAAAAAAATCACAATTCCAAATTATGATTACAAAAATCCAACAAAATATATTTTCTCTTGTACATTTATCAACAATTCCAGCCCACAGTGTACCGTACATAGTTAATTATGGCGTCGTAACCATAAAATTATGGGTAGCTAGACATTCTGGGTCAATGCTGGTCAACGATGCTCGATCGTGATCGTTCTGACTCGATCGTAATGATGGCTGATTGCAGGACCTATTTGATGTGAAACAACCAGTGTAAGTTGAGCTTTGAAGCTGGAAATTAGTAAGTCGTATGAAAAATTGAGATGGGCTTAACAAGACGAAAAAGGACATTCTTTTTTTTTTTCAGCCGTTACTTTCCCACTTCAGGGCATAGGACTCCTATGCCGTCTATTGCTTTTGCCATCCACTGTTTGTGGTACGCCTCCATAAGGAAAAAGGACATATTTGACTTTAAAAGGAGGAGTTTGTTAATTCGTCTTTATTAAGTCAATATTATATGACTTTACTTTACTATAGGCTTATTCTGGACGGTACATAACCAATCAAAATTACATTGAAAGTCCTTGCCAAAAACCGCACCCAAACAAGAAGTTTTTTAAATTCGACAAATATGGATAAAATGTGTCCCACTTTAGAGGGATCTAGTTATGTTGGTCGCTTGATCTTGATTGATAAATCTTTGACGATTGAGATAGCTCTTTCAAGATTACACCTCTGGTATTTAGAAAGAGGAAAAGCGTGGGTAGTCGTAGATTTATAGTGATGTGTAATGATCTGAGGATCGAATTAACTGTAGGTAATCTGGGTTTGTGTCAAAAATAATGTCACTATGTAAAATGTTTTTATTAACACCTAAATTAATACTAAAGTAGGGACTTCCCTAATTATAATTAAAAAAGAATTCCAAGGTATACACAAGCCACAAATATTCAAAATATGATCTGTCCTACAATCACTTTTTAAGGTAGGAATTTTGAAGGTGTGTAGAAGCGACACAGAGAA
The DNA here is from genome assembly GCF_003590095.1 of Trichoplusia ni. NCBI lineage: Eukaryota > Metazoa > Arthropoda > Insecta > Lepidoptera > Noctuidae > Trichoplusia > Trichoplusia ni. The sequence continues at coordinate 6,649,438 of NC_039487.1, forward strand.
TCATTTTAGACAATGATGGAGGACTTCAAAAAGAACATCGTCCAAAGAAAAAACCAAGCAAAACACAATTTCACACAAAAAGACATTTCTACGTATATATATAACCATCCAGTTAACATATGATGCTGTAACAATACCACTTTAAGTCACAACTTCTAAGTGACGTCTTATCTATTATGCCTCTCATTTGCACAATAAGATGAAAACGACAAACAATTTCTTCATGATCCATCAAAAACGAAAGTGTTGGAAAAGTGTGAATTGAGAAAAAAAACCTGCGCCTCTTGTACTACAGTGCCAGTGTTGCAAGAGATTCAAATTTTTGTTACCCGTAATTTGGGGTAATTCTAGAAGACAACCCCAAATGGAAGGGTAAAAAATGGGCAACTTGACATCATTAATATAAACAGCTATGGGTTTTAAAATTATAGTGGCTATATGATAAATAAACTATAATTATCCACTGTAATTCAGTTTACCAAATTATTATACGCACAGAATTAAGTAACTAAAAATGTCTACATGGTTAACCGTAACCTTTGCCTTAATAGTACAATATTAAATATAATTACACGCACGGTCATAGCCATTACGCGTTGAAAATTGCCCAATATAAAAATAACGACCACTAACGCAATATACATTAGAAATGGCAACACTGATTTAAAAGATCTAATAAAATTCAAAGAAAGAACATTAAAAACGGTTTATTTGACTACCTTTATGAGGCGTAATAATTACTTAATTACTGGTATAAATTACTTTAAAGCACTGCTTTTTATAATCAAATAAAGTTGATTTTAACAATCCTCCTGACCTTTTCATTCATACACTGTTTTCGTGTCAGGAGCACGTAACCTTGACCTTTGAAAAAAACTGATTCAGTAAAGAAATCAGAATTGGCCTATTAATTAAACATGGTTATAATAAATGCAAAAAAGGTAATAAAAAGAATCAAAAATTTTTGCCAAGCAGATCTTAAATTTAACAAATTAATATCGAATAAAGCATTTTTTAGATCTTATCATTTAAATGCTTCACCAAAAATATGAATATAAAATGTCGGGTAATAAAAATACAAAACAGGCAACCCTAAAAATCGAGGTCATAGTAAAAGCGAAAAGCGCGAATCAGGTTTCGATTCGAATTTGGGTTCGTGACAGGTTGTTTTCTCTTGGCCCGAGTGCCGATGCCGAGGTGTCGCACCTGGGTTCATCATGATGCCAAGCACGGTCTGGCAACACCGCCATAGACAATTACGTTTAACTTTATGGTTTATTTAATTTTCTTTATTGTGAGTATTGAGGTATCTTTTATTGAATTTTTTGGCTGTATCGAGGTTGCACGGGAAAGAGTATAATGATTAAATTGTGAGAGGGTACCGTTCCAGTGTGACAGCATAGGTTACGGAAAATGAATGCTTTTCTTTTAAACCTTCATCGATAATAGCTGAAAATTGTTTTGCATGTGCTATACTACGATCTAAGAAACAAACTCTTTAGTTTTATTCTAGTATTTTTTACTATACATGTTCGAACACAATAAAATTTATTTTAATATCGTAATTATTTGACGTCAACATGTTTTTAAGTTACTTTGAAATGTCAGTTGCAAAGCCAGTTTCCTTTTGTTTTACAATAACAACGCATTACAATATTATTTTGCATAAAACCAATATACAATTCTACATAATTGTATACTCTCCCATCCATGTCCACATCGATAAACGTTAATATAACCTATCACAATATACGCGACTATCAATCAGTAAAAGCATTACCGAAATCGGTTCAGGAGTTTCTGAGATTACTCCCTTCAACATCACATAAATACAAAATTTACTTCATAATATTAGTATAGATTAATTTCTTATTCGTTTGGTTTATAATGCGGTTTATCTAAACAAGTAGTACCTAGGTGACCAGTACAGGAAACCAAGTCACAGAGGAATGAAAGTAAGGCCGCTCCGAGGTCAAGACTTGCTCTTATTGAATAATGTTACTTGTAGTTTTGTGCTTATCCCATAAGCTCGTTGAGTTTGTCAGATGTTAAAGTCTAATATATGAATTGAAATAAATGAAAAAGTGGTTTTTTTTTAAACACTCCCCTGTTAAGAGTTTGAATGATTGTGTCAAGGAGTGTTGCTAGAACGTTCAAGTCACATTACAAATTCGTGGAGCACACAAATGCTTGTACTATGGGGGTTGAACGTGGTGACCTCAACCACTCGGCTATTCAAGGAAAGTTTTATGAAAATCAGTTAGATAAAAAATCTAAGCGTTCTTTTTGAAATTTTAAACCACGTATTGAAGTGACGGAGAAATCTCTTTTTATATCAAAAGCTTTGAAGAATTTATTCCTTTGAAAGAAGACAGTTTGCACTTGATTCTAAATCCAAGTACTGCAAGAAATAACTGTTTAATAGAACATTAATTTGTAGGCAAGTAAGTAACACTAAATCTTACTAAAATTTGAACATTAACTACCTTATATCTCGATCAAATCGAGTTAACTAATAAACCCTAATTAAAGGTTTTTTCAAGGTTTAAATATACCGCAGTAGATCACGGCCAAGTTTAATATTTGAACCGGAAAACTAATTATATTTTGAACCAATTTCAGCAATTAATGGCACGAAAACCGATCAATAATTTAAGTTAATACAGTGATTAAAGAACGTTTACAATTACGAAGGTCAGTTCATTATAAACAAGTTGACATTTTAACTGATTTTAATTATACATAACTAGCTGTAGCCGGTATCGGTTACAGCTGCAAAAACATTATCCTGCATCAACGAAGTGGGATGAAAAAGCTTGTTTTAATCCAAGGAGTCAGCTATCTTCATATCAAATTTCATCGAAATCGGTCTAGCCGTTTTCGCGTGAAGATGTAACAAACATACACACATACAAACAAACTCGCTCTTTCACATTTATAATATTGGTGTGACTACTTTTGTATAATTAATAAATACCTTACTAAGGACCTACCACGTGTTTTTAATGCAAGATTGTGGGAGCGAAACCTCAGTATACGCCATATATCGTTCTGTCTCGCTTACTCGACTACGATAGTTTTACTTAAGGATGGTGTTAGGTGATAATGTATGATAATCATAATCTTTACGTGGGGATTTAACAAAGCGTATTGTGTTAACCGACAAAAAAATGTTAGTTATGACTTTAGGAAACGACTATGTAACTATTTACATATCATTGCATATAAACATCGATTTTTGTATTGAATAATACTTGATTTTGTATGGAATCTTCCCATATAGAAGGATATATTTATTACTTATTTAAACCACTCTACATTTTTGTTATTAAATATTATTCATATGACTTTTACTGAAGTATGTTTTAACTTAGTTTTTATAACTATGCCGTTCACCTATAATAATAGTTCGCTTATACTCCACGGATAGCCGAGCGGGTTCGGTCCCCGCGTAGGACAAGCGTTTGTGTGGTCCACGAATGCCTCATGTCCTATGTCTTTGTGCGTGTGACTTGAATATTTGTGAAAACCCAAAGATTTTTAAATAAGTTGTTGTTTTAGAATAAAAACTTGCATAAGCCTTTTGAGAGAATAAATATCTTAAGGCCCATTTAAAAGAAATGGAAAATATCGTACGAATTGCAAAATCCATATCACACTACAAGCAAAGTCTCACTTTCTTAAGTGTCTCAAACCATTAATAAAAATGAAAAGACAAAGAGTGAAAATGGAGAAAAGAATCTCGATCATTTCTTTCAATTTTCTCCAAACCAACAATGACCATTAATAGAGAATGGTGTCCATCAATAGCAAAAGCCTATTACTCTCACCGTCAACCATTAAAACCCCATCAGAGGTTTCTAAAACAATCTAAATCATGGACCAAGTCATAGACATTCTATGAGATTTCACGGAAAATTGTGTGAAGCGATACTTGTTATGTGAGAATTTCACTTTCGATTGTAAGGGATTTGACCCTTAAGAGTGTAATTTCTTATTATATTATCTGGACTACTAAAATCGAATAACTCTTTATGAAGTTTAAAGAAGTTCTCGAAACCGATAGAACAATACAATTTTCGACGGAACACGTCCAGAGAAAAATTTGAACCTTTAAAATTCAATTCATGACTACTTCACCTATCTTTACAATGGCTTAGCTGCTGAATTACAGTCTACAGTTACTATACAAAATATTTTGTTAGTATATAATAAATCCTTGCAAATAAATAAATAAGAGAAATACCTAACGTAATAAATAACAGTCTAAGCTCTAATTCAATTCATTTGCGTCTTGAACAGGAAGCGTTTTTAGCGAATATTAATTTCCACACAGCACAACCCATCTTAAATATCTTCTTACATGACAAGTTCCGTAATTTACAGCCATCTTTTATCTCATTTCTCGCTTATTACACCCTCCATACTCTTCATTCACATTCCACATAGTGTATACTATACCACATACTATCTAACCGTAATAATCGCCAATTGTCCCGTTGATCGGCGCGAGCCACCTGGCTAAAGTAGACATTACAGGCTGTCTGTTACACCGTAGCGTAACATTGGATATAAAACAGTAGATAATAGTATTTTTTGTAGAGTTACTGTGATTTTTATCTTTTTTGTGACATGTTGGTAGCATTGGCACTTTAAGTGTTCTGAATTTGATGATATATTTTAATTATTGGTTATTTAATAGAGCCAAGTAAAATTATGATAGTGATCTAAGATATAATTTAAATATACTCTGAAAGCATGGTTTGAGTCATTATTTGAACGGTGAAGGATTTAACGAATACGTGTTCCTTTATATGATAACCCTTAAAAAGTTATCAGTTAGGAATTGACGACTTCCGTGAACTAAAATTTGTACTAAAATACAGAATAATAAAATATTCGTTATCTTTTAATGTTTGTTCTTACTGACAGTTTAGCACTTAAAAAGATGTAGTGTTTACTTTTAATCATCGTGCTGACAATGCGGAAGCAGACTCAACGTGTTAAGAATCAAGTTTTAAGTATTTTGGTATCTCCACATGATAAAAGGCTGGACCTATAAGGAGCGAAGTGTTGATGGAGTGTTTGTATAATGTTTAACATGCCTCCGAAATCAGGAAAACTGAGGCGTTTTAAATCTTGATATACATTAAAATGTTTTATTTACAGTACAATTGTCATTTAATTTAGACTGTCTGATCTTTATCAATGCTAGTCTCTCTCTTTATGCTCTTTATAGAAATAAAAAACCCGAGTAGTCCCTGCATTCATAAACGGGTAAGATTTATGTATCACTATTAAAAAAAAATCGTATTATATTTACCTTAATTTCCCGAAATGTCCGAAAAATCTTTACCTAATATGTACAACATTATTTTTCAACTTTATTTTGTTATTTTGTTACAGTACGGTGTGACCGTCGGAACTTCAACAGTAATGCAACACCACAGCTATGCGGACCATTTTATATTAGTGTTTCCTACGCAGATGTTGAAGAAAACTGTTCGACAGTTTCTAGAATCATGGATATTAATATATTAAGTTATTATTGTGAAACTACGAGTATGTTACCACCCGGATATGTTTGTTTTTAAATGTATGTAGACAACTTTGGAAAAGCTTTTGACTGTAAGTATAATGAAAGTATGTAGGTGCGGTGGTCAGGTGCGGTAGGTGTGGTACGTCGTAGTTGTCAATAGTTTTTCAGTAATTTCGTTACATCCTTATAGTCAAGCAATATTGTTTTGATCTATCTAGGGCTTTTAGATTACATTTACTTTAAATTACATGTTGTTGTAAGCTTTTTCCACAGGAGGACTCCCTTCCCTTGTACCTGAGACCACAGGAGCGAGGAAAGCAAAATACCGCGATCTAGATTAACACACGGGATGGATTCATCCCGATGTCATGTTTCCATGGGATAATTTCCAATTGTAGTTATCTTAGCCAGTTCCAAAAGCTAGTACAATATGTTAAGATCTTACTATACATTTCCATACTGACAGGAGCGTACATTCTCGTTGTGAAATATCAAGGCCGTATGGCAAGGCAATGCGGAATATTTGTCGAGTAGAGATATTCCAAGTATTCTGTAGAGAATGTCTTGTTAATCGGTATGTTATGATTGATAGGGATGGATTTTGTTAGTGTATTTATTAGCTTTTAGTGCAAAAAAGCATTCAAGAGACGAGGTGAGATATAAATAGGACAACATTGGACGGCAGGCGAGCCTTCTAGAGGCATGATATAAAAATTACAGTTTCGACTTTCTAAGTACCTAAAACACCTTTTGGCTGCAATGATACAGTTCATCAAATCCTCTGAGTGACATCCGTCGTGGGTTCAATCCCCGCGAAGGACAAGTGTTTGTATGATTCACCAATGTCTGTTCGGAGTTTAGCAATGTAAAGATCTAAAACTTAAGACCTAGAGTTAAAATGATTTTTGATTATTTCTGGAGATCTATAATGCCTTAATTCTATTAGTTTTTAACTGATTTCAAAAAAAGTTGCCATTCAACAAAATCCATAAAGGCTCACAGAATCTGGACGTTAAAAAACCACTTAGAAATAAGTTCCATCATCTAAAACAGCAATTACCTGAAACAAGAAACAAAACATTGTTACTACAGTTCTCATAAAAAAGGATAAAAAAATACATTTTACATACACATAAAATCAAAACAAGACAGTTTGCTATTTATTTTGAAATGGTAAAAGTCAATAAATATTCATTGTATGTACATATGGTAATAATTCGAATGTACTAGACAATATCTACGTTGCTAGAATAATTGAAGCCTAGTTAGCGTTGAAAGAAAGTCTAACATAGTATTATTGATTGCAACATAACATAAAAGGCCTAGCATGGCTAATTTAACCAGCCTTGGTGTTTGCTAAGAACATTTTTTTGTTGTAGGGTAGATTTAAAAATGAAAGCGAATCCGTCGTTAATAAAAATAATTAATAGATTAAAAAAAAAACACATTTTTAAATTTCCATTAAAATTTTATCGAAATCGGTCCAGCCGTATTTATAGTTGTAATTGCATAGCATCAGGTTTGAAGCTGCCCTGAAATTTATGAGCCCAAAAAGCCTGCTAGCTTACCGGGAAGTGGCTCAAAATTGGAGTTTCAAAAATTAAATCGGAACGACAAACAAACAACAAAAGTGAGTGTATAAAACGTAGGAATAAATATATATTTTTTTTAAACTATACTTTATACTTTATTACTCCGTACGTTTTAAGAAGAGCTTTTTGACAGATCGAACATGTTGTTCGTCGGTCTTTTTTTAATTGATTTAAGGTTTTTCTTATAACGGTCAGACCCTTATGAACCATACCGCATTGACCAACTCTAGCTACCCATTAAAGTAACTTATTGCTAACCTATTAAATAATTATAAAACGCCCGTTTTGATTTATTCTTAATAGGCTAAAGCTGTATATGATGAAGTCATTCAAAGAACAATGATTAGTCATCAACTCGGTATTGTCAATAAATGTAATATTAACAGACTTGACATCAGGGATTTCCAAATTAATAAATTTTAAGTAACATTACATATTGCTAGTCATAGCATTTCAAACACCTCGAGGGTCATCATCGGCCTAGCCTTTTCCCAACTATGTTGGGGTCGGCTACCAGTCCAAAAGGTTTCAGCTAAGTACCAGTGTTTTACAAGGAGCGACTGCCTATCTGACCTCCTCAACCCAGTTACCTGGGCAACACGATACCCCTTGGTAAGACTGGCCGTAAGATTTTTCAAGCTTCTGACTACCTGTAACGACTGTCAAAGATGTAGGAATAACAGCCGGGACCCACAATTTAACGTGCCTTCCGAAACACAGAGGAACTCGGTATGACAAAGATGGTCACCCATCTACGGACCAACCGCGTCAAACATAGCTTAACCTGTTAACGAATCACTTATGCGGTTATAGCTTAGCCACGAGCTCCACTCAAACCCACCAAACACCTCGAGGATTTGCCTCTGATTATTGCCTCACAAGTATGGATCCTTTTATGGAAAGAGGCCTGTTTTCAGCAGTGGAACATTTACAGGCTGTCACTGGTGTTACGAGTCGTTTCATTGGTTAAAGTATGCAAAAAGGCATAAAAATCAAGGGCAAGATAAAATTAGGACGTAACCGTTATCAGAAAAAATTAAAACGTGGCGACGTCGATTTGTGGAACACCCTGTATACTTGAAACAAAAAGTCGACTGTCTAATAATACAAACGGCATCATTAAAAATCTAGATTCAGATTTATTTACAAAAAATATTCAAATTATGCTAAATACTGGTAATTTCTAAGACATTCGCTAATTATTTCAGCTCTGGTTTTGATTGCCACTATTAACACTTTTATTATACAAATATGGGTAGAAATGAGTTCATGTGCAATCTCATACATTTCTCATACACGGTGTCGTTCTCACACTATTTCATACAATCGCGTGATCGTCTTTGTATGTGTTACTTTGTTGTTGCAAGGTTAGGTGATTTTTTTTTACTTTGTTATGTTTGTACTGTAATTTATCGAAAGATTTAAACACTTTATTTATATAAAAATAATAAGACCTTTTGTGAATTTTACTTTTTTTTTAATATCTCAAATCACTTTATAAAAAAAGCGTTATGAATGGATAAATGAAACACGGAAAAGTATTTGCCATTATTCTTGTTTTTTTTTTTAAGATAACATCTTAGAAAAAAAATCCTCACGTTATTACAATATCCACAAGAAAACTCAAAACCGACTGTAGAAAAGTAAATGTATCCAATATATGCTTCTTAATTTTTGTAACTATTATTTCATCAGTTGATTAAAAAATGCATTTAACATAATATACCAACACATAATACGAATCATAAACTATTGTATCACTTAACAACTAATCTTCAACCATTATTACTCAATTAACACCGTTAATAACAACATAATCACAGCTTACTATCGTATGCGCACGCGCAGGCCGATGCCACTCTCGCGCATCGCCAACCGTGAAAACTTCATCACCTTTTTTCTTTCATAATCTCTTCAGATGATAATGAGGCTATGGATCAAAAGAGATTTTATAATCTTTACGTAATATTGTGTTTTTCATGATAATGTTTTAGCTCTGAAAATAGTTCGCTTTTCAGCAGTTATAGCTTGTACTAGCTGTTGCTCGCGACTTCGTCCCCGTGGGTAAAGGATTATAAGTTATGATTTATAACTGCCCTGTTTTATTCACATTTTCCATTGTATTTTCGCTCCTATTAATCGCAGCGTAATGGTTTATAGTCTAAAGCCTTCCTCGATGAATGGTCTATTCAACACAAAAAGAATTTTTCAATTTGGACCAGTAGTTCTTGAGATTAGCGCGTTCAAACAAACAATCAAACAAACAAACTCTTCAGCTTTATATATTAGTATAGAGTATAGATTTAGGTTTAATGTTAGTATTAAACACTTGGCTGAAATTCGGCTATTACTTTATCAAATACTATTGTAGGATTTTTAATGCATATGTATGAGACGACTGCATTTCAGAGAAATTTATATTAAGTTGAGTATTTTACATCAAAAGATTTTTGTCGTCCGTCATTTTTTTTAAAGTAGTATTAAATACAGAATTAACCCCTTAGAGCTACAAATGGAAAACTCTAAATTTCAATAAAAAAATACACAAAACAACACTTCTCAAGGAGATTCATAATTAAGAAACAAATACAATCTAACAACACAATAATCCCAATCCTTAGGAACCTTATTTAGCAAAGATCACAGCTGCACCCACACTAGAACAAGCAGATGAGTCATACACTTTCCTCTCAAGCCTTAGGGCGATACTTTCACTGACCATACACAAACATACAAAATCATACATAGTTATCATACACCGACTAGTTTCGCCAGGTCAAAGAGCAATGGACTTTTACTTTGATCACGCAAATGTTTCTAAAGAAAGTTCTGATGGGTTACGTAAGTGAGATTTTAGCTTGAATTGTGATAGACATTCTTGACCTGTCTGTGATTTAATTTCAGATGTACGTTGAAATTTGATTAGAATTTCAATACCTTTAAATGATTTGGCCTATGACAACTAGACTATCAGTGCAAAAATGTAAAATCGACTTCAAATTTAAACTACTGAGCTATCTCAACTAACTACTGGTTCATCCAGGCCTAAAGTCTGAGTAAACATAAAAATAAAAACTTCTTTTAAAATCAGTTGAATTTAATATTGATCTTATGACAGGGCCCCAATTCTGCTATTTACAACGGCCGATGAATGAATGAAATTTGGCTTAAAATGTCAATTTTCGTATTCTCTTAAGCATTTTTCTACACAATAATTGGAAATTCCGTGCAGGACGGTATACTCAAGGTCAATACAATTAACTTTCAATTATTTTATTGGCAAAATGCTTAAGAGAATAGGAATCATTTCAAATTTAATCCAATTGCCATTGATTCATCGGGCATTGTGAAATAACAGAATCGGGGCCCTGAGCTGGGTTTTTGTCGTACGAACTTTAAATAAAAGACGACGCAATTATAGCGTCTTCAATTACAATAATACTGAAAGCTACAACATTTAAAAACAATGATAAACTATTATTATTCGCCCTTAACACGTAACAAAGACAATCTCCAAAACGTTCACATAACTTCATAAATTCTACTAATGAGTGACGTCACGAACAAGTCCGAATTATCACAGAACAGACTTCCCTGTTTTCTGTTGCAATAATATTTTAACAATAGACCGGATATTGTGAAACATCATTCTAATAAAAAACCTCTGTTAAAATTGCTCAATGTAAGTTTGGAAAAAGTGAATCGGTCACGAATGAATTTACGTAAAAACTTAGAGCAGTTTGAGATATTTTACTAAAGACTATCTTTAAAATGTATATAAATAAAGGTGGTTTTGATTAAAGGTTTACCTTGACCGGTAAAGATAAGAAAGATAGTATGAATCAGCTGTTAAAATAGACAAATGTTTTAGCAAAACAACAAAAAGAACAAGGTATTATTTTGTAATATCACTGAAATTAGAGTTAGATTTGTCTAAGCAAAACAAATTACTAAAGTTTTAAATTTGATAATCTTGGCAAATACTAGCAAATCCATAAACATATTTAATCCTAAATTAGTTCAAGGAATCATCACATCAAAATTAAAAAACAAAAAGCTAGATAATTACGCTCAAAAACCCATATAAGGCTAATCAAGTATAAAATCTTGTCTAGAGGGCAAAAACATGCATTTTTTGTCCCAAACACTAAACATAACTGCGTTGAAAAACTAGTATATACAAAAATATGTAAAGGGTCAGCTAGACGATGTGAAATAATCGTACCTGGGCCCCAATTCTGCTATTTACAATTTCCGAAGAATGAATGAAAAGTGATTTAAATTGTCAATTTTCGTATTCTTTTAAGCATTTTTCCTACACAATAATTGGAAATTTAATGCGGTACACTCAATGAATTTCCAATTATTGTGTTAGCATAATGCTAAAGAGTATTACTACTTTTTAAAGGTCATCTGTTTTGATAATTGATGATTTTAAATATTTTTTTAAAGGTAGGTAATTATTCAAAAGTCCTTAGGCATCTGAAATCAAAAGTTATATACCGGAGCCGTCTAAATCGCCTTTAAGTTCACAAAGAATCAGTTGCATCATTCTTAAATATATCTTTAAGATCCTCGTTTTTTAAGGCGTATCACGTATGTCCGATAAATTCGTAAAACCACCTTTAGTGTTTTTCAAGTACCTATATTTTTTATTTTAATGAGTCATCGTTAGAAATACCCGTTTCAAGAATAAACAAATCATTAACATTTTCTGATACTGCGTAAATATGATAAAAATAGACTAAAAATATGTCAATGAATATTTCCTTCTTTTTCTTTTTTGATAGACATGTATTTTGTGATTTGGATGACTCAAAAAACGAAGATGTTAGTATAGTTCTAAGTTCTGATTTATTTTTGTCAATTAATGTTTACTACAACGAAATTCAAAGAATCAAATCAAAACAATTGATTTATTTTATTTAACACGTAAACAAAATATATGATTTCATACGTTATTTACTCATAATTAAAAAATGTGGGTAGAAACAAACACAAAAACAAGCTCGGTAGAAAAGCCTTATTCATTTCAAATTCTGCTCACATTTTCGACTTTTTAGCACTCTGGCATTAATCCAAATTGTTTCCAATTCGATCAATAACCAAGGTTTTCCCTTTCTTGTTCTTGACAGTAAGCGCGAATAACAAATTACTTTACAAATCTTGAAATATAATTGTAATGAGCTCCTAAAGTAAAACTTACCATTATGGAAGGGAGACAAACTACATTACGTAAAGTTTCGTCTCTTTCCCACACCAAAAACAGTCAAGAATGTCTGCAATTGTCTCAGTGTAGGTACAAGTTGAAGGTGTGATTAAAGAGTCATCTAATATATTAAATTCTCGTGTCACGGTGCAGTGTACGAAATTGACTCCTCCAAAACGACTCGACCGATTCTCATGGAATTTTGTGTCAATATTAGGTAGGTCTGAGAATCAGACATATATTTTTCGTAACCCTTCATTTGTATTTTTTTTCTGCGCCATGTCAAATTAACGTTTGCTGGGTCAGCCAGTAGTACACTAAAAACAGTTATTTTAACAAAAAAAACTGAACCAATTTTAGCATAACAATTAACGGTAATAGTTTGTTTGCTAGCTAACTGCCCGTGACACCCAGCTAACTCTGTTTGTGACCACATTCAAGGTTGCCGCATGTAAACAATGCGTGCATGCGTAGCAATGCGTGCGACGTGCATGCTTATGCGTGGACATAGAATTAAGCATGTAAAAACGAAAGCTATATTGAATACTTTATTTAATTATTTATTTTTTATATGAAGTTAATGTTATTAGTACCAAGTACTCTGTTTATTTTTAAAAGTTTAGGTTGTATTCAAGCAAACTATTTGCTAACTAATCATACGAATACATCGTACGAATAACGAATACTGCATGGATAGCCGAGTGGTTGAGGACTTCACACGAAACCCACTGTGCGCGACGTGTCGCGAGTTCGATACCCGCATAGGACAAGCATTTGTGTGATCTACGAATACTTGTTTTGAGTCTAGATATGTCTGTATGTGATGCAACTGACTTAAAAGATTATGAAACACCGCAATGAAATAATTTAATTCCTTAGATCGACTCATAAAACAATATTGTTTTCATTGTATTTGAGTGCGATTATTGCTTTAAACTCTATATTTAATGAAGGTAATACAAGAAGCATGTATTTATACAACTTGTTCACCTTACTTTTACTGCAAAATAAGTTATAATTGACGTTTAAGTTATTGCTACCATATTAAGTATTAATTTCAGCGTACAGAGAACGGGCAATGAACCATAAACAATGCAATTTATAGCTATTTTCATATTTAAAATAATTCAATTAAAAATTCAAACCTCAGACAAGACTCGAAGCTGGGATTAGTCAGGATGCCGAGTTGATTTCACCACGTTGTCGATCCCCACGTAGGACAAGCATTTGTGTGATCCACGAATGCTTGTTCTGAGTCTAGTTGTCTTTGTGCACGTGACTTGAAGGTTTGTGAAACCCCCCGCAATTGAAGGATGTATTTCCAATAAAAAGAAAACTTATAGCCCTGCATTTAAGTACAGAGCTAATATTAAGTACAAAAGTTATGCAAGTTCATCAAGACAAAACTTAATTTCAATTATTGTCACACATAAACCAGAACTGTGATACTTATAAAGACAGTTATCGTTTATACATATCCGTTGAGGTTGGCTAATAATTAATAAATACCGGTCAAGTAAGAGTCAGACTAGCAAAACTGAATGCCCCGTACAAATATGCTAAAGAAAAACTATTTGGTTGGGTGACAAATACACTTGTGGGCATCGTCCGGTAATTTAACTCGCACCCAGCAAATTTATGACCGTAACCATTGTTGCTTAACATTGATCTTTGTTTTAAGTATTTTTGTTAAAGCGATAACATAATTACTTCATCTGTGAAAATTTTCACAGTCTAACTATCGCGGTTCATGAGATACAGGCTGGTAGCATAAAGACGGTGGTACCTCAGTAATAGGGTTCCGTACATTTTACTGTTTCTTTACGGAACTCTAAAAATAACGCAATGCTTTTAACAAGTGGAGTACATAACCTCAGAAATGACCCATAAACACTCAGTTTGCGACATACTATTACATATTATATCTGTTATATAAGAAATTAAGATTTATCTCAAGATATGAGAAAGGTTCTATTGAGAGCGGAACGAAATTAATTTAAAAAGTTTTAGATAACGATTAATTATTATTTTTAAGTAGCTTTTGCCTGCAGTTGTTATTTTCAAACGACTTTAAAAGGAGCTATTTATAGATCGACTAGCGCATTGGTCTAGTGGTTAGTAGCCTTGACTGCTATACCGGAGGTCGCGGGATCGATTCTCACCCAAGACAAATATTTTGTGTGATGAGCACTATCATTTGTTCAGTGTTTGGGTGTATTTTAAAATAATATGTATAAGTATGTTTATCGGTTATCTAGTATTCAGGGTACAAGCTTCGCATAGTTATCACTAGATGGCGTTGTGTGGTAGTTGTGGAATATTGAATTACTATTGTAAATAGGGTATTATATAATAACTATTCTTTATAACAGTTAAACGCCTACAGTTACACAAAAACCTTATCTTAAACTAGCAAACTCACCGTTCTTAGTTAAAATGTTAATTAAATTACTGGAACGGTAAACGTTGTTATTTAACTAATTCAAATAAATGTTTAGTTAAGTTAGATAACAGTTTTGTGCTAATTAAATAACTAAGATGGTTTAAATTTAATTGTTATTTTCGTAATATTCGGCAGTCGGCAGACTTTGTGATGTATTAATAAGTCTTTGATCGTAAATTAAACATACTTTGTGAATACATAAAGTATTACATAAGTAAATATATTATTAATCTTAGGTGTATAAAATTTAATATCGTGAAATGTGTAGGTATTTTGTGTGGTTTTTCATTATTGAAATCTCATTGCTATTTCTGTTCATAAGTACCTACTTCTGTACCTATATAGGAAGAAATGAAAAGAAATTCATTTCTTTTCATTGGATTAGGCAAAAGCAGTGTTGTAATTCAAAACTAATAGATACTTAATATTAAAAAAAAAACCTAAACTATGTAACACTTCACTTTAATTTAAAAACAAATACGATATTTTCTTGTATAGTCCGAATAGGATAATTTCTAGGCTTTCCTTTAGTAAAACCTACTCCCGATCATTTTATCAAGTCATCCAAACTCAGAACAAGCTTTCGTTGATCACACAAATGCTTAAACCCAAGACCCGTCGACCACTATCTATCTGCAATCACAGCACTCATAACATTTTAATAAAATGCTAATTCCCACAAAAACCTTATTTATTACATCTTCAAACAAATAACAAACAATAGTTTTAGCACACGACCCAGTCTCCAGTGGTGACAATGAATTAATATTATTTAACAGCTTACATAATCATTGTACATTTGACCTCTTGTTCTAACACTTTATTTATAGTTATTGGCATAATGAACTTTACAATAATTAAAATTAACATCTGCTTGTGACCTTCAAAAGAATTAGAGTCTTGGAGTTTAACATACCTCATTATCACTCCCCTGCCCTTATCCCAATTATTAATTAGGGTAGGGTAGTTTTACCCACCTACTATCATACGTGTGATAAAATTAAATACAGCACCTCTTGATTCTAATTCCGAAAGTACAAAGTAAATTATTTCTCTAAGTAGGTCTGCCTCTTTTATTTTGGCTAGGCGAGGGAATTTTCTGGAATACCGAAATCTTTGGTGAGTGTTTGGTGGTCAGTGTCAGACTCTTCCTGACTAAACCAGAACCAACATGCAACGCCATCCGCATTTAGTCGGCAATGCATAGCAATTCATCGCGCACAATTGGTACACCTGATACTCAATTTAAGGCACAAAGGGAATGCAATCTCAAATGAATGAAAAATACCTTATTTGACTAATCTTTTGGGGTCAAACATGGTCGAAAATCGTGCAGCTGTGTGTGTTCTTTTCAATCGACTCCTTAAGTTACTTATATGTCATAAAAATCAGCCTAGATATATCAACAATAAAAAAAACTACACCAAAAATCTTTCCGAAACGAACCGAATAAATTGTGACCTTAATCAATAACTTTATGCAATTTTAATGCAAAATCAGTTTTGTATAAGTAAATACATAATGTATTATTGTAATTGGTTACAGTTTTAAATCAATTTAAACAGTTTCAAGGTGCAGTAATAGTTGATTGGGTTTATTGCATAAATTATTCTGCCTACCCGCTGTCAATCTTAACTGGACTATAGTTTTACGCTTGACTAATTTTATTAGATCTATTTGTTTCTTAAGATTAGAATCTTGATGTGTCCTTGAGTTTTAAAAGTGTGCTTTAAATGTGACATCGCTTTTTACGAACTAAATAAGTACCTATGTATAAATCAGTTTTCAACGATTTATTCGATATTTACCTAGCGTTTGTCGAAAATTATCCCACGGGAACATTAATTCGGGATAAAGCTATCCTATGTGCTAATCTTGGTTATAAACTATCCGTGTACAAAGTTTCGTCTAAATCGGTTAAGCGGTTTTTGAGTGAAAGAGGAACAAACATCCATACGCTTATATACAAACTTTAGAATCTATACTAATATATAAAGCTGAAGAGTTTGTTTGATTGTTTGTTTAAACGCGCTAATCTCAGAAACTACTGGTTCATTTAAAAAAAATCTTTTTGTAATGAATAGACCATTATTTTAGGCAGGTTTTAGGTCTTAGGTTTTACCATCACGCTGCGACTAATAAGAACGAAGATACAATGGAAAATGTGAAAAAAACAGGGCAGGTATAAATCACAACTAATATCTTCTAACCACGCGGACGAAGTCGCGGGCAACAGCTAGTTTATAATATAAGTAGTAATAATCTCCTAGATGTGTCTATGGTATATTTAAAAAGAAGAAATGTTGGGTAATATAGCTACGAGAAAAGTTAAATGAAGTTAGTAATTAGTTCATAATATTAGGCAGACAAGAAGTACAAATTTTATCACATATTTTGTTAGGAATGCAATTAATATCAGCTCACTCAAATATGTAATTTTTAATTACCTACTAGTCTAATTACAGTCGAAAAGCCCTATCAATGTCTATCAAGTATCCTATTTATTCAGCCGTACTTAGATGTAAATAATTATCGTACTTAATGAGCTGTTAAATGTCAAACCACATGGTTGTTTTATAAATAACTTGATATTTGGCGGCAACATTCATTCAGGCTACTATGAAAGGTCAAGATCTTTGCAAGTTTTGCTGAATAAGTACTTATGTTTCTTCACAAGTCATAATTATGTAAGATGATTATTTGTTTTGTTTTTGATGGTGATTAAATGGTGTTGGGGACCAAATATGAAAATATATAATAATATAAGTAAATAAATAAAATAAATAATAAATAAATAAATGCGGACAACATCACATACAATTGTTCTGAACCCAAGGTAAGTTGCTCAAGCACTTGTGTTATGGAATTCAGATACAACGAAGGTACCACAAACACCCAGACCCGAGGCAATGTAGAAATGTGAATTTTTACATTGACCCGACCGGGGATCGAACCCGGGACCTCAGAGCTAGCGACACCTTGAAACCGGTGCGTACGCCACTCGACCACGGAGGTCGTCATAAGTATAATATAAAATTATCCCACGGGGATATAAATACGGTATAAAACTATCCTGTCTTAATCCTGGCTATAACTCTCTGTGTACCAAGTTTCGTCTCATTCCGTTCAGAGGTTTTTGGGTGAAAGAGGAATAAACATCCATACAAACTTTCGCGTCTATTATATTAGTAGGATAACATAATATAAGACTTAACGACTTTCACACAACGCCATCTAGTCTCAAACTAAGCAAAGCAAACAAAACATAACATGTGGTGATACATGGAATTGAAAGTAAAGTGACGTCACAAGATTTCAAGTTACTAAAACATATATTTTTATGTAAAAAAAATAAGATTTTTAAGAGACTTTTTTAAAGAGATGTTTTTTTGACAAAAACCTAATTGTTATCACAGCCCTTTCTAATTCCAAAGACCTTAAATGAACCAAATAAATAGTTCAATGAAAAGTTACACAATTCGGAAACCGGAATGTGTCACTTAAAAAATAATAATTGTTAACACAACCTTGACGCAAGTAAATATTTATCTTTCGCAACATTCGAGAAAAATCGAAAAATCTCCAAAAAACAATGTGACCTTAGTAATTTGGATAACTCTGTTCAAGTAATAAATATTATAATAAATAGTTATTGATTTTATTTGACATTGTCAATGTCACGGTTTTGCAGGTATACAATTTTCAATTTAGATCTGGATGGTGTGCAGTAGAGGAGGCCTATGTCCAGCAGTCGACGGGACATAGGCGTGTAGTGGACAATATGGGCTGATGAATTTAAGAATATAAGCATTTAAAAGTCATAATCTGTCTATGTTTAGAATTAAACATACACTTTACTAATCAAAATTCTAGAAGTCTCGTTATGTTGCCTAGGGAAGAAGTGTTAGTAACGACTTATTGGGAATATTGCTTTCAGATTTTTTATATAAATGTATGAAGCTAAAAAAACACGTTTTTTTCGGTACTTTAATTGCAAAGCTTACTTAAAATTTGAGTGTTTCGTAAGTTTCATAATTACGTACGTCGATTTATTTCATGTTATATCAAAACGGTTAACCGTTTATCACAGATATGAAGTCGTGATAAGGAATCGGATGTAAAGACGTTAAGCAATTTTGCTGAAAATTAACGAACTACAACATGTTTAAAAACATATACAATATAAACAAATTAACAGTTTCTCAAGAACAAAACTCTAACGAAATTCGCTGCAACACATTTCTGCTCCACTAAAAAGGATTCTTGCTACATATACACAATAAAAGACTTGCAAACAAGTATTAGTCATCAGATTAACAAATATGTCGAAACTAGTTTCCTTAATAAAATCTATAAGTATAATAAAACTAGCTGTTGCACGCGGGTCCGCCTGGTACAAGCCCAAAGAATCCAATATGAACATAACAGATAAAAGCTATCCTGTGTTAATCCTGGTTTATTCCAAGGACCTCGTGGCTAAGCTATAACCGCATAAGTGAATCGATCACAGGTTAAGCTACGCTTGAGAGCGATTGGTCCGTAGATGGGTGACCATCTTTGTCTTAACGAGTTCTTCCACGTTTCGGAAACCACGTTAAATTGTGGGTCCCGGGTGTTATTCCTACATCTTTGCCAGTCGATACAGGTAGTCAGAAGCTTGAAAAGTCTTACATCCAGTCTAACCAAGGGTATCGTGTTGCCCAGGTAATTGGTTTGAGGAGGTCAGATAGAAAGTCACTCCTTGTAAAACACTGGTACTTAGCTGAAACCGGTTAGACTGGAAGCCGACCCCAACATAGTTGGGAAAAGGCTAGGCCGATGACGATGATGTGTTAATCCTGGTTATAAACTATCCGTGTACCGAGTTTCGTCTTGATCCGTTCAGTGGTTTTTGCGTGAAAGAGGAACAAACATGCATACATACAAACTTTCAGATTTATAATATTAGTAGTATATTGGTATGTAGAGCACCTAACAGTTTAAATGGTCCTTGTGCGACGCCCGCGCAACTCCAAAGACGTTTGCATAACTGTTGTTTTTTAGTCCTTTTCGGGACTAAGGACCCAACAAGTTTTTTATTTGGAACTTAAATGTTCTTGTTTATTCGTGTGAATTTAAGTTATTGTTGATATTGTTAAAGGGTAAGGTTGTGGATTTCTTAGCTTTTTTATCAAAGATATTGTTTATATTGTTTATTGTGACACAAAGACAAGTTATGTGCTTATGTTTCATGTAATACACATTTTCGGTACTTTTTATCAATTCAATGAATACCCTGAGAAGAAATGTCGAAACAAACTCAAGGGGTCACAGTCTCTTTTAAAGTCCAGACAATTTCAATGCGAATAGATATGTATAAACCAATGCACGGTATTTTTTTGGACTGGCCTTTTGAAGAAAGTACCAGATCGATCTGAGCAAGGGAAAAAAACAAATAATCTCACTCAAATCGCCAGTTTGAGAAACTACAATTAACATATACCTGCATAAAGTTTATACTTACAATCAAATAAAATAAAAGCAAAAAAGATTGAAAAATAAAAAAATAAAATAAAATTAATAATTCGGTAAACATTATATGCAAAAGCACAAAATATGTCAAAAATTGTATAAATGTATATGCAAAAGCACAAAACATGTCATCTATTTATTAAAACGTATCATATGCAAAATGCAAAACACATGTCAGCATGCAGAAGATAACCGGGCAGCAATAGACAGCTCTATTAGCGATCAGCTCAATCCCATGCGTTTTTATCAGTAAGATAGTCAGATATCTTGTAATATCCTTTTTTGGATAACTTAGCTTTGACATATACTTTAAACTTCTTAATAGGTAATTTACGAACGTCAATGGGAAGTTTATTGTAAAAGCGTATACATTAACCAATGAACGAGTTGCTAATTCTGTGGAGACGAGTGGAATGAACAGCCAAATTATGTTTGTTTCTAGTGTTCAAGGAATGTACATCAGACATTTTTACAAATTCAGGCTCGTTTTTGTCATCACTTTATGTGTGAGTATAAATAAATTATGTGTTAAATAAATATTATTATTTTTGTTTTAGAATTAATATATTATGTACGACCGGAGCGCATTGGTCGGCTTCGCTATACTGGTTCTTGGAGGTCAACTCCGTACATTAAATACTGGCGAACACGTAGTTTTGTTGTTCCTTGTAGCGTTCGCAGCTCAGTATATTGTTTATTATATATATTCGTATCGATCTTGACGTCAATTCCCTTATTAGTGGATGACGTTTTTGCATTATAGCTGTGACGTCATCGTGAGTATTGGTTTTCGGGTTTCTTTGACCAAAGGGCGTTAAATACTCAGAGCTGATAAAAAAAAAATATGTTGTTTCAGAAAAGCTTTTTTTTCTAAAGACCTATAAAATTATTTAAAACCGTCAAACCAAGCCGGTCATTTCGATTCCGATTTTTAACTGTTTGGTTAGTCATTTTATGGTTATTTATTCCGTTAAAATATAATTTTACGCTTGGTATAAAAAATACCCACAAATAAATAAAATTCCATTCACAATTTAATAAAACATTGTTAACATAGCTAATATTATTATAATGTGTAAGAAAAATACCGACTATGATTTCTGTGTACATTTTCTCGATTTCATTGCGCCTTAGAAAAATCTTTGCTTAAGCAATTAAAACCTTAGAACCACAACAATAAAGAGCAAATTATGTAAATAGATTTAAGAACGATTATCACAAAACGAATTTGGACTTACTACATACATATTACGATAGAAAGTCTGCCATATTGAAACATTCATTCTTTTTTGAAGTCTTAATATCTTGAAATCCATACGCAACTGTCACAGCTGATTAATATTTGTTAAGAATGGACAATATTTTTAAAACCGGCTTTTTTTTCTTAAAAATAATCATAGGAAGAAATTATATACCAAAACCGAACTTCACTGAAAACTAATTTGAACCTTATCATTTCGAGAACGAGAATCAGTGAAAAAAGTCCTTTTTAATACTTCGACCATCAAACCTAAAACACAAAAATAACCCGACAACATAGTTTGTATACACAAAAATAGTATGTGATTAGTGTAATTACCATGTTTTTTGCTGGCCGTACATAAATATAGCTAACTGGCTATACTTGTTTACTTGGCCGTTACATATGAAGGCATCTTGGTGTTCGTCTGTCAGACAACATCACATGACTCATGGATTTACCCGAACCATTCAATATTAGCCATAAAAGTACCTCTTACCCAGAAGTTATTGAAATAATACCTATGTCCGTTATTGTTCCCAACGCCTTTATATTAAAATGACTACAGCCTATCTGACTAAAAAAATCGAAGTGGTCCCGTCAGACAAGTTTCCCAGAAATTATTTAATACGTATTTTTCATTTTATCACATAGAAGTTTACGAGCAGTTAAGATATGTAATGTATGGTAGTGGGGGCTAGTAACGTGATGTTACTAAGATCACTTGCTAGTAAAAGCATACTAGTAATTGACATCACACGAGATTTTTATTTCACTCTATCCCGTTCATTTTCGAGAAAAAAAACAACGCTATGAATCTTTTTTTTATCAATCTGTTCGAACTAAACCAGATTTTGTTTGTTAAATACCCAATTACTTCGCGCCTATGTATGAAAAGTCGTGATGTCAATTCCATACTCGAGTCTCGAATGTATCGTCATCATTTACATATCGCTTACTTATTTGATTTTTAGTTGGAGAACCATAGAACAATGTTTTAGTACATTATACACTTATGAAAAGTTTTTTTTTTTTTTTTGTATTTTTAAATCTATTAAATTATTTAATGTTTATAACAAAAAACAAATATGGGAGTTTGTACCCAAAGGGCAAAAATTACTGTCGTAGTCAGTTTGATTTTTTTTACATAATGTATTGCTGTCGCTCTAAAAATAAGTAATAAAAAAAAAATCTTTAGCCTACATGCACAGCACTCGAAATCTTACCAATCTGACATGAAATACAGCGTTTATTTAATATTAAATCGCATCATCATCATCCTAGCCTTTTCCCAACCATGTATGTTGGGGACGGCTACCAGTCTAACCGGATTCAGCTATCGAGCCTCCTCAACCCAGTTACCTGGGCAACACGATACTTTCAAGCTTCTGACTACCTATAGCGACTGTCAAAGATGTATGAATAATAGCCGGGACCCACAACAAAACATGCCTCCCGAAACACGGACTCGTTATGATGAAGACGGTACCCATCTGCGGACCAACGGCGTCAAGCTTACCTTACCCTGCGGTCGATCCACGAATGCAGTAATAACTTAGCCACAATTACTCCTTTAATATCAAATCTATCATTCCTATTTCCTATAGTTCATCATTAGTAGACATGCGTAAAACAGTGCGCAAACGCATTCAACGGAATTTGTGATTGGTCATTATCAAGAATAGATGAAGGGAAAAATCCTTGTGATATTGTATTTGTAGGTCAGTCCGTACTGTAGTCATACTAATTAGCATGATGACCAGAACATACGCATTATTAAATTAAGTGGAAAAATAATTAATGAAATTGAATATTTGCCACAAGGGCTGAATCTTGTACCTTTGCCCAGTTAAAAGACATCGTAGTTTACATATTGTAGAAAAAGGAGTAATAAAAAAATTTAAATGAGTCGAGACTGTGTCGTTTTCTTGTGAAGCTCTAAGCCACCTTAAAGCATGAGCATCAGATCAGCTCCATGCCATGCTCAAGCAAAAATTCTACTCAATCGCAAACAATGAAATAGTTCATAATATATCTTGCAAGATGACAAAGGGATAGGTGAAAGTGAATAAAATCCTATAATTAATACTGAATTGAATTGACTATTTATTGCCAAAATAAATTAAGTCCGCCTACCTCAACTGTACTTTAAATAAATAATTAGATGGTTTCTTCGTAGGATATAGTTCATCAGATTACTCATTATTACTGGACGTAGGGATTGACCCTAGTCGTCTATTTCCATGAATTGAAAGCAACTTCAAACCCCAATATCTAATCAATGTGGTTCCTACAAATGAAGTTCCTATTAACAACACCGGGTCAATAACCTTATTTTATGCTTAATCATATATTATAATTATCTAGTCATGATGACCTTGAGACTCTGTACAAATTTTTAAGCACGAAGGTGCAGGGTCGATCCCTTATGCTTTAACCATTTTTAAATTTAACTTAATTTAATGTATTTTTTACTTACTTCATTATTATTTTTCTTTTTCATCCGTGTTTTGTGTCGGTGTACGGCAATGCGTAGCAATCCTTTATACACCGTGATTTTTTCATGTATCCAATGACTAGAACACGTTCATGATAAAAAAATAGGTATTTATGAGATTTAAATAAATTTAAAATGCATTTTTTTTTCAATATTATGATGCAATTCGAAGTTTTAGAAACACAGCTCTGTTGCGAGCGCGGTCCGAGCCTTGTAGCAATGGTGAGGGGCGCGGGCGCGGGCGCGGGCGGCGTTTTTATAATTTTTAACAGGATAAAAAAATAATAATCGCGCCTAGGTGTGTTTTATGTCGGATACATGAACTGGGCTACTTTTGTAAGACGACTAAAAAATCACCGTGTATACATCGTGAGGAAACCTCAATTCCTAATATTGGAATCTGAAATCGAAAACGCGTTGTTAGCCCGTGTTGATCAATGGTCAATACTTCCC